>NC_141874.1:596720701-597023731 GCF_056163025.1 Triticum urartu
CATTAAACATCCAAAACAGATAATATAATAGCATGGAACAATCAAAAATTATAGATACATTGGAGACGTATCACCCCCCCCTAGCCCAATCTGAATTGGGTGGGGGGGCGCCCCCTTCCTTCATTCTCTCTCCCCCTTCCTTCTCTCCTACTCCTACTAGGGAAAGGGGGAAATCCTACTCCCAGTGGGAGTAGGACTCCCCATAGGGCGCGCAATAGAGAGGGCCGGCCCTTCCCTCCTCCGATCCTTTATATACGGGGGAGGGGGCACCCCATAGACACACAAGTTGATTTGTTAGCCGTGTGCGGTGCCCCCCTCCATAGATTTCCACCTTGGTCATATTGTTGTAGTGCTTAGGCAAAGCCCTGCGTTGGTAACTTCATCATCACCATCATCACGCCGTCGTGCTGACGAAGCTCTCCCCCGACACTCAGCTGGATCTAGAGTTCATGGGACGTCGCCGAGCTGAACGTGTGCAGATCGCAGAGGTGCGGTACTTCCGGTGCTAGGATCGGTCGGATCATGAAGACGTACTACTACATCAGCCACGTTGTCATAACGCTTCCGCTTATGGTCTACAAGGGTACATGGACAACACTCTCCCCTCTTGTTGCTATGCATCACCTAGATGGATCTTGCGTGTGCGTAGGATTTTTTTTTGAAATTACTGTGTTTCCCGACAGTGGCATCCGAGCTAGGTCTATGTGTAGATGTTATATGCATGGGTAGAACACAAAGGAGTTGTGGGCGTGGGTATATACAAGTTGCTTGCCATCACTAGTTGATTCTTGATTCAGCGGTATTATTGGATGAAGCGGCTTAGACCGACATTACGCGTACGCTTACGCGAGACTGGTTCTACCGACGTGCTTCGCACACAGGTGGCTGGTGGGTGTCAATTTCTCCAACTTTAGTTGAATCAGATTCAATGAACAGGGTTCTTTCTGAAGATCAAAAAGCAATCACTATGCCGCGATGTTGTTTTTGATGCGTAGGTAAGAACAATTCTTGCTCAGCCCGTAGCAGCCACGTAAAACTTGCAACAACAAAGTAGAGGACGTCTAACTTGTTTTTGCAGGGCATGTTGTCATGTGATATGGTCAAGGCATGATGCTAAATTTTATTGTATGAGATAATCATGTTTTGTAACAGAGTTATCGGCAACTAGCAGGAGCCATATGGTTGTCGCTTTATTGTACGAAATGCAATCGCCATGTAATTGCTTTACTTTATCACTAAGTGGTAGTGCTGGTTGTAGAAGCAATAGTTGGCGAGACGACAATGATGCTTCAGTGGAGATCAAGGTGTCAAGCCGGTGACGATGGTGATCATGACGGTGCTTTGGAGATGGAGATCGAAGGCGCAAGATGATGATGGCCATATCATATCACTAATATTGATTGCATGTGATGTTTATCCTTTATGCATCTTATTTTTGCTTAGTTCTGCGGTAGCATTATAAGATGATCTCTCACTAAATATCAAGGTACAAGTGTTCTCCATGAGTATGCACCGTTGCTATAGTTTGTCGTGTCGAGACACCATGTGATGATTGGGTGTGATAAGCTCTACGTTCACATACAACGGGTGCAATCCAGTTTTGCACACCCGGAATACTCGGGTTAAACTTGACGAGCCTAGCATATGCAGATATGGCCTCGGAACACTAGAGACCGAAAGGTCGAGCGTGAATCATATAGTAGATATGATCAACATAGTGATGTTCACCTTTGAAAACTACTCCATCCCTCTAATCATCTAAGTGGGAGTTCTTAAGTAATTTGATTAATTGAACTTTAATTTATCATGAACTAAGTACCTGATAGTATTTTGCATGTCTATGTTGTTGTAGATAGATGGCCCGTGTTGTTGTTCAGTTGAATTTTAATGCGTTCCTAGAGAAAGCTAAGTTGAAAGATGATGGTAGCAACTACACGGACTGGGTCCGTAACTTGAGGATTATTCTCATTGCTGCACAGAAGAATTACGTCCTGGAAGCACCGCTAGGTGACAAACCCGCTGCAGGAGCAACGCCAGATGTTATGAACACCTGGCAGAGCAAAGCTGATGACTACTCGATAGTTCAGTGTGCCATGCTTTACGGCTTAGAACTGCGACTTCAACGGCATTTTGAACATCATGGAGCATATGAGATGTTCCAGGAGTTGAAGTTAATATTTCAAGCAAATTCCCAGATTAAGAGATATGAAGTCTCCAATAAGTTCTACAGCTGCAAAATGGAAGAGAATAGTTCTATCAGTGAACATATACTCAGAATGTATGGGTACCACAACCACTTGACTCGGCTGGGAGTTAATCTTCCTGATGATAGTGTCATTGACAGAGTTCTTCAATCACTGCCACCAAGCTACAAGAGCTTTGTGATGAACTATAATATGCAAGGGATGGATAAGACAATTCCCGAGCTCTTCGCAATGCTAAAGGCTGCGGAGGTAGAAATCAAGAAGGAGCATCAAGTGTTGATGGTCAACAAGACCACCGGTTTCAAGAAAAAGGGTAAAGGGAAGAAGGGGAACTTCAAGAAGAACTGCAAGCAAGTTGCTGCTCAAGTAAAGAAGCTCAAGTCTGGACCTAAGCCTGAGACTGAGTGCTTCTACTGCAAAGGGACTGGTCACTGGAAGCGGAACTACCCCAAGTATTTGGCGGAGAAGAAGGATGGCAAACTGAAAGGTATATTTGATATACATGTTATTGATGTGTACCTTACTAATGCTCGCAGTAGCGCCTGGGTATTTGATATCGGTTCCGTTGCTAATATTTGCAACTCAAAACAGGGGCTGCGGATTAAGCGAAGATTGGCTATGGACGAGGTGGCGATGCGCGTGGGAAATGGTTCCAAAGTCGATGTGATCGCCGTCGGCACGCTACCTCTACATCTACCTTCGGGATTAGTTTTAGACCTAAATAATTGTTATTTGGTGCCAGCGTTAAGCTTGAACATTATATCTGGATCTTGTTTGATGCGAGACGGTTATTCATTTAAATCAGAGAATAATGGTTGTTCTATTTATATGAATAATATCTTTTATGGTCATGCACCCTTGACGAGTGGTCTGTTTTTACTAAATCTTGATAGTAGTGATACACATGTTCATAGTATTGAAGCCAAAAGATATAAGTTTAATAATGATAGTGCAACTTATTTGTGGCACTGCCATTTAGGTCATATTGGTGTAAAGTGCATGAAGAAACTCCATGCTGATGGACTTCTAGAATCACTTGATGCTTGCGAACCATGCCCCATGGGCAAGATGACTAAGAATCCGTTCTCCGGAATAATGGAGCGAGCAACAGACTTGTTGGAAATAATACATAATGATGTATGCGGTCCGATGAGTGCTGATGCTCGCGGCGGGTATCATTATTTTCTTACCTTCGCAGATGATTTGAGCAGATATGGGTATATCTACTTGATGAAACATAAGTCTGAAACACTTGAAAAGTTCGAAGAATTTCAGAGTGAAGTAGAAAATCATCGTAACAAGAAAATTAAGTTTATACGATCTGATCATGGAGGTGAATATTTGAGTTATGAGTTTGGTCTTCATTTGAAACAATGTGGAATAGTTTCGCAACTGACGCCACCTGGAACACCACAACGTAATGGTGTGTCCGAAGGTCGTAACCGCACTTTATTAGATATGGTGCGATCTATGATGTCTCTCACTGATTTACCACTATCGTTTTGGGGTTATGCTTTAGAGATGGTTGCATTCACGTTAAATAGGGCACCATCAAAATCCGATGAGACGGCACCTTATGAACTGTGGTTTGGCAAGAAACCCAAGTTGTCATTTCTTAAAGTTTGGGCCTATGATGCTTATGTGAAAAAGCTTCAACCTGATAAGCTCGACCCCAAATTGGAGAAATGTGTCTTCATAGGATACCCAAAGGAAACTATTGGGTACACCTTCTATCACATATCCGAAGGCAAGATATTTATTGCTAAGAAGGGATCCTTTCTAGAGAAGGAGTTTCTCTCGGAAGAAGTGAGTGGGAGGAAAGTAGAACTTGATGAGGTAACTGTACCTACTCCCTTATTGGAAAGTAGTTTGTCATAAAAACCGGTTCCTGTGACAGCTACACCAATTAGTGAGGAAGCTAATGATGATGATCATGAAACTTCAGATCAAGTTACTACCGAACCTCGTAGGTAAACCAGAGCAAGATCCACACCAGAGTGGTACGGTAATCCTGTTCTGGAAGTCATGTTACTTGACCATGACGAACCTACGAGCTATGAGGAAGCGATGATGAGCCCAGATTCCGCAAAATGGCTTGAGGCCATGAAATCTGAGATGGGATCCATGTATGAGAACAAAGTGTGGACTTTGGTTGACTTGCCCGATGATCGGCAAGCTATAGAGAATAAATGGACCTTCAAGAAGAGGACTAATGCTGACGGTAATATTACTGTCTACAAGGCTCGACTTGTTGCAAAAGGTTTTCAACAAGTTCAAGGAGTTGACTACGATGAGACTTTCTCACCCGTAGCGATGCTTAAGTCCGTCCGAATCATGTTAGCAATTGCCGCATTTTATGATTATGAAATTTGGCAAATGGATGTCAAAACTGCATTCCTTAATGGATATCTTAAAGAAGAGTTGTATATGATGCAACCAAAAGGTTTTGTCGATCCAAAAGGTCCTAACAAAGTGTGCAAGCTCCAGCAATCCATTTATGGACTGGTGCAAGCCTCTGGAAGTTGGAATATACGCTTTGATAGTGTGATCAAAGCATATGGTTTTATAAAGACTTTTGGAGAAGCCTGTATTTACAAGAAAGTGAGTGGGAGATCTGTAGCATTTCTGATATTATATGTGGATGACATATTGTTGATCAGAAATGATACTGAATTTCTGAATAGCATAAAAGGATACTTGAATAAGAATTTTTCAATGAAAGACCTCGGTGAAGCTCCTTATATATTGGGCATCAATATCTATAGAGATAGATCAAGACGCTTAATTGGACTTTCACAAAGCACATACCTTGATAAAGTTTTGAAGAAGTTCAAAATGGATCAAGCAAAGAAAGGGTTCTTGCCTGTGTTACAAGGTGTGAAATTGAGTCAGACTCAATGCCCGACCACTGCAGAAGATAGAGAGAAAATGAAAGTCATTCCCTATGCCTCAACAATAGGTTCTATCATGTATGCAATGCCGTGTACCAAACCTGATGTGTGCCTTGCTATTAGTTTAGCAGGGAGGTACCAAAGTAATCCAGGAGTGGATCACTGGACAGTGGTCAAGAACATCCTGAAATACCTGAAAAGGACTAAGGATATGTTTCTCGTATATGGAAGTGACAAAGAGCTCATCATAAATGGTTAAGTCGATGCAAGATTTGACACTGATCCGGATGACTCTAAGTCACAAACCGGATACGTATTTTTATTAAATGGTGGAGCTGTCACTTGGTGCAGTTCCAAGCAGAGCATCATGGCGGGATCTACATGTGAAGCGGAGTACATAGCTGCTTCGGAAGCAGCGAATGAAGGAGTCTGGATGAAGGAGTTCATATCCGATCTAGGTGTCATACCTAGTGCATCGGGTCCAATGAATATCTTTTGTGACAATACTGGCGTAATTTCCTTGGAAAGGAATCCAGATTTCACAAGAGAACCAAGCACATCAAGAGACACGTCAATTCCATCCGTGATCAAGTCAAGGAGGGAGACATAGAGATTTGCAAGATACATACGGATCTGAATTTTGTAGACCCGTTCACTAAGCCTCTCTCATGAGCAAAACATGACCAGCACCAAGACTCCATGGGTGTTAGAATCATTACAATGTAATCTAGATTATTGACTCAAGTGCAAGTGGGAGACCGAAGGAAATATGCCCTAGAGGCAATAATAAAGTTGTTTTTTATATTTCCTTATGTCATGATAAATGTTTATTATTCATGCTAGAATTGTATTAACCGGAAACTTAGTACATGTGTGAATACATAGACAAACAGAGTGTCACTAGTATGCCTCTACTTGACTAGCTCATTGATCAAAGATGGTTAAGTTTCCTAGCCATGGACAAAGAGTTGTCATTTGACAAATGGGATCACATCATTAGAGAATGATGTGATTGACTTGACCCATACATTAGCTTAGCACTTTGATCGTTTAGTTTACTGCTATTGCTTTCTACATAACTTATACATGTTCCTATGACTATGAGCTTATGCAACTCCCGAATACCGGAGGAACACTTAGTGTGCTATCAAACGTCACAACGTAACTGGGTGACTATAAAGATGCTCTACAGGTGTCTCTGATGGTGTTTGTTGAGTTGGCATAGATCGAGATTAGGATTTGTCACTCCGTGTATCGGAGAGGTATCTCTGGGCCCTCTCAGTAATGCACATCACTATAAGCCTTGCAACCAATGTAACTAATGAGTTAGTTATGGGATGTAGCATTAAGAAACGAGTAAAGAGACTTGCCGGTGATGAGATTGAACTAGCTATTGAGATACCGACGATCGAATCTCGGGCAAGTAACATACCGATGACAAAGGGAACAACGTATGTTGTTATGCAGTTTGACCGGTCAATATCTTCGTAGAATATGTAGGAACCAATATGAGCATCCAGGTACCGCTGTTGGTTATTGAACGCAGGTGAGTCTCGGTCATGTCTACATAGTTCTCGAACCCGTAGGGTCCGCACGCTTAACGTTCGGTGACGATCGGTATTATGAGTTTATGTGTTTTGATGTATCAAAGGTAGTTCGGAGTCCCGGATATGATCACGGACATGACGAGGTGTCTCGGAATGGTCGAGACGTAAAGATCGATATATTGGAAGCCTATGTTTGGACATCGGAATGGTTCCGGGTGAGTTCGGGCATTTACCGGAGTATCGGGGGGTTACGGGAACCCCCTGGGGAGTATATGGGCCTTAGTGGAAAAGAGGAGAGGAAGGGAAAGGTGGAGGGCGCGCCCCCCTAGCCCAATCCAGATTGGGTGGGTGGCGGGCCCCCTTCCTTCCTTCTCTCTCTCCCCCTTCCTTCTCTCCTACTCCTACTAGGGAAAGGGGGGAATCCTACTCCTGGTGGGAGTAGGACTCCCCCTAGGGAGCGCCATAGAGAGGGCCGGCCCTCCCCTCCTCCACTCCTTTATATACGGGGGAGGGGGCACCCCATAGGCACACAAGTTGATCTCTTAGCCGTGTGCGGTGCCCCCCTCCACATATTTCCACCTCGGTCATATCGCTGTAGTGCTTAGAGAAGTCGTGCGTCGTAACTGATGTCTACTACACAACCTTCTTCTTGTAGACGTTGTTGGGCCTCCAAGTGCAGAGGTTTGTAGGATAGTAGCAATTTTCCCTCAAGTGGATGACCTAAGGTTTATCAATCCATGGGAGGCGTAGGATGAAGATGGTCTCTCTCAAACAACCCTGCAACCAAATAACAAAGAGTCTCTTGTGTCCCAACACACCCAATACAATGGTAAATTGTATAGGTGCACTAGTTCGGCGAAGAGATGGTGATACAAGTGCAATATGGATGGTAGATAAAGGTTTTTGTAATATGAAAATATAAAAACAGCAAGGTAACTAATGATAAAAGTGAGCACAAATGGTATTGCAATGCGTTGAAACAAGGCCTAGGGTTCATACTTTCACTAGTGCAAGTTATCTCAACAATAATAACATAATTAGATCATATAACCATCCCTCAACATGCAACAAAGAGTCACTCCAAAGTCACTAATAGCAGGGAACAAACGAAGAGATTATTGTAGGGTATGAAACCACCTCAAAGTTATCCTTTCGGATCGATCTATTCAAGAGTCCGTAGTAAAATAACACGAAGCTATTCTTTCCGTTCGATCTATCATAGAGTTCATACTAGAATAACACCTTAAGACACAAATCAACCAAAACCCTAATGTCACCTAGATACTCCAATGTCACCTCAAGTATCCATGGGTATGATTATACGATATGCATCACACAATCTCAGATTCATCTATTCAACCAACACAAAGAACTTCAAAGAGTGCCCCAAAGTTTCTACCGGAGAGTCAATACGAAAATGTGTGCCAACACCTATGCATAAGTTCACGAGGTCACGGAACTCGCAAGTTGATCACCAAAACATACATCAAGTGGATCACGAGATAGCCCATTGTCACCACAGATAAGCACATGCAAGACATACATCAAGTGTTCTCAAATCCTTAAATACTCAATCCGATAAGATAACTTCAAAGGGAAAACTCAATTTATCACAAGAGAGTAGAGGGGGAGAAACATCATAAGATCCAAATATAATAGCAAAGCTCGCGATACATCAAGATCGTGCCGACTCAAGAACACGAGAGAGAGAGAGAGAGATCAAACACATAGCTACTGGTACATACCCTCAGCCCCGAGGGAGAACTACTCCCTCCTTGTCATGGAGAGCGCCGGGATGATGTAGATGGCCATGGGAGAGGGATTCCCCCTCCGGCAGGGTGCCGGAACGGGTTTAGATTGGTTTTCGGTGGCTACGGAGGCTTCTGGCGGCGGAACTCCCAATCTAGGTTATTTTCTGGAAGTTTTGGGTTATATAAGAGGTGTTGGAGTCGGGAACAAGTCAGGGGGGTCTCCGTGCTGTCCACGAGGCAGGGAGGCGCGCCCAGGGGGTGGGAACGCCCCCCACCCTCGTGGGCAGCCCGAGACTCTTCTGGCCCAATTCTTTTACTTCATGGCCTTCTTCCGATCCAAAAATAAGTTCCGTGAATTTCAGGTCAATCGGACTCCGTTTGGTTTTCCTTTTCTGTGATACTCAAAAACAACAAAAAAAACAGAAACTGGCACTGGGCTCTAGGTTAATAGGTCAGTCCCAAAAATCATATAAAATAGCATATAAATGCATATAAAACATCCAATGTTGATAATATAATAGCATGGAACAATCAAAAATCTAGATACGTTGGAGAAAGTTCATCCCTACAAAATCATATAGTTTGGTCATGCTCCATTTTCGTCACACAAAAATGCTCTCATCATGCACAACCCCGATGAAAAGCCAAGCAATTGTTTCACACTTTAGTAATCTCAAACTTTTTTCAACTTTCACGCAATACATGAGCGCGAGCCATGGATATAGCACTATGGATGGAATAGAATATGATGATGGGGGTTATGTGGAGAAGACAAAAAAGGAGAAAGTCTCACATCAATGCGGCTAATCAATGGGCTAGGGAGATTCCCATCAATTGATGTCAATGCAAGGAGTAGGGATTGCCATGCAACAAATGCACTAGAGCTATAAATGTATGAAAGCTCAACAAAAGAAACTAAGTGGGTGTGCATCCAACTTGCTTGCTCACGAAGACCTAGGGCATTTGAGGAAGCCCATTGTAGGAATATACAATCCAAGTTCTATAATGAAAAATTCCCACTAGTATATGAAAGTGACAAAACAAGATACTCTCTATCATAAAGATCATGGTGCTACTTTGAAGCACAAGTGTGGAAAAGGAGGATAGTAGCATTGTCCCTTTTTTGGGACTTCCTTTTTTATTTGTCCCTTTATTTATTTATTTATTTATTTATTTATTTGGGACAATGCTCTATTAATGATGATCATCACACTTTTATTTATTTACAACTCAATGATTACAACTCTATACTAGAACAAAATATGACTCTATATGAATGCCTCCGGCGGTGTACCGGGAAGGGCAATGAATCAAGAGTGACATGTATGATAAATTATGCATGGTGGCTTTGCCACAAATACAATGTCAACTACATGATCATGCAAGGCAATATGACAATGATGATATGTGTCATGATGAACGGAACGGTGGAAAGTTGCATGGCAATATATCTCGGAATGGCTATGGAAATGCCATAATAGGTAGGTATGGTGGCTGTTTTGAGGAAGATATAAGGAGGTTTATGTGTGACAGAGCGTATCATATCACGGGGTTTGGATGCACTGGCGAAGTTTGCACCAACTCTCAAGGCGAGAAAGGCAATGCACGGTACCGAAGAGGCTAGCAATAATGGAAGGGTGAGAGTGCGTATAATCCATGGACTCAACATTAGTCATAAAGAACTCACATACTTATTGCAAAAATCTACAAGTCATCAAAAACCAAGCACTACGCGCATGCTCCTAGGGGTATAGATTGGTAGGAAAAGACCATCGCTCGTCCCCGACCGCCACTCATAAGGAAGGCAATAAAAAAACACCTCGTGCTTCAAATTTGTCACACAACGGTTACCATACGTGCATGCTACGAGACTTGCAAACCTCAACACAAATATTTCTCAATTTCACAATTAATCAACTATCACGACTCTAATATCACCATCTTCATATCTCAAAACAATTATCAAGATCAAACTTCTCATAGTATTCAATGCACTCTATATGAAAGTTTTTATTATACCCATCTTGGATGCCCATCATATTAGGACTAGTTTCATAACCAAAGCAAACTACCATTCTGTTCTAAAGACTCTCAAGATAATATAAGTGAAGCATGATAGTTCATCTATTTCTTCAAAATAAAACCACCGTCGTGCTCTAAAAAGATATAAGTGAAGCACTAGAGCAAATGACAAACTACTCCAAAAGATATAAGTGAAGATCAATGAGTAGTCGAATAATTATGCAACTATGTGAAGACTCTCTAACATTTAATAATTTCAGATCTTGGTATTTTATTCAAACATCAAGCAAAACAAAATAAAATAAAATGACGCTTCAAGCAAAACACATATCATGTGGTGAATAAAAATATAGCTCCAAGTAAAGTTACCGATGAACAAAGACGAAAGAGGGGATGTCATCCGGGGCATCCCCAAGCTTAGGCTCTTGGTTGTACTTGAATATTACCTTGGGGTGCCTTGGTAATCCCCAAGCTTAGGCTCTTGCCACTCCTTATTCCATAGTCCATCGAATCTTTACCCAAAACTTGAAAACTTCACAGAAAACTCGTAAGCTCCGTTAATATAAGAAAATGAATCACCACTTAGGTACTGTTGTGAACTCATTATAAATTCATATTGGTGTAATATCTACTGTATTCCAACTTATCTATGGTTCATACCCTCCGATACTACTCATAGATTCATCAAAATAAGCAAACAACACATAGAAAACAGAATCTGTCAAAAACAGAACAGTCTGTTGTAATCTGTATCAAACGTATACTTATGGAACTCATAAAATTCTGAAATAAATTGGCGGACCTGAGGAATTTGTCTATTAATCATCTGCAAAAAGAATCAACTTAATATCACTCTCCAGTAAAAAATGGTAGCTAATCTTGTGAGCGCTAAAGTTTCTGTTTTTTACAGCAAGATCACAAAGACTTCACCCAAGTCTTCCCAAAGGTTCTACTTGGCACAAACACTAATTAAAAGCATAAAAACACATCTAAACAGAGGATAGATGAATTATTTAGTACCAAAAAGGTACAAAAATCAAGGAACAAAAATAAAAATTGGGTTGCCTCCCAACAAGCGCTATCGTTTAACGCCCCTAGCTAGGCATGATAATTTCAATGATGCTCACATAAAAGATAAGAACTGAAACATAAAGAGAACATCATGTAGAATGTGGCTAGAACATTTAAGTCTAACCCACTTCCTATGCATAGGGATTTTGTGAGCAAACAACTTGTGGGAACAAGAATCAACTTGCATAGGAAAGCAAAACAAGCATAACTTCAAGATTTTAAGCACATAGAGAGGAAACTTGATATTATTGCAATTCCTACGAGCATATATTCCTCCCTCATAATAATTTTCAGTAGCATCATTAATGAATTCAACAATATAACCATCACATAAAGCATTGCTTTCATGATCTACAAGCATAGAAAATTTACTACTCTCCACATAAGCAAAATTCTTCTCATTTGGAATAGTGGGAGTATCATAAGAAACTCGAATACTACAAATTGTTTCCACATTAAAAGAGTAATATTCAGGAAAAGGGTAATCATAATCATGACAAGTTTTATAAATATAATCATCTCTACTTTTTATAGCATAAGTGTCATCACAATAATCATCATAAGTAGCAACTTTGTTCTCATCATAATCAATTGAAACCTCTTCCAAGATAGTGGAATCATTACTAAATAAAGTCATGACCTCTCCAAATCCACTTTAATAATTGTCAAAATAAGATTCAACATCCTCCAAAATAGTGGGATCATTACTTCCTAAAGTTGACACTCTTCCAAACCCACTTTCATCAATATAACCATCATAAATAGGAGGCACGCTATCATCATAATAAATTTGCTCATCAAAACTTGGGAGACTAAAAATATCATCTTCATCAAACGTAGCATCCCCAAGCTTGGGATAAACATTAATTGCAGCAAATACATTCTCAAACATGTCATTCTCATCAAACATAGCATCCCCAAGCTTGGGCCTTTTCATATCATAAGCATAATCACTCTCATCATTAATAGTATGGATAGCACCAATAGTATAACAATTATCATCATCACAATGAGTAATAGGAGCAACATAATTTGGGAGGGATACATTTTTACCTTTGCTTCTCCATCTTTTCTTTTTCTTATTCACATCATGTGTGGGTTTAATCCTCTTTTTGGAGCTCCATATTAATGAGATTGGTTCAATAGGAGGCTCCTCCTCGTTACCTGATTCATCATAAGAAATAATAGGAGAATATTGGGAAGACTCTTCCCTTTCATTAGTATTCTCTTCACCTTCTATTTGTTTTCTTGTCTTTACGTAATTGGCAATATAAGGATTTTCAATGCAATTCACCACACAATACATAAAAATTTCTTCTAGATCAAAATCAAGAAATCTATCAAGATTAAATTTTGGAATACCCTCAGTTATACGTTTCATTTATTCATACCCCAAAATAAGACTAATCTCTTTATGATGCTCAAGGGTAATCAAGTTATCACAATTTTTGGACACGACTTGATAATCAAACAAATAGCATTGGAGCTTTAAATGACCATGTTCATTGCAAAGTTCACAAGGATGGCGATAAATATTGAATCTTTCAGCACAATCATCTAGCCTTTCTTGCAACCATTTAGTTTCCAAATACTTATGCCTCTTGCAAAATCTATTTTTCCTATTTGGTGTGTGCTTGCAAGCTCTATGTATTCCACAAAAGTTGACATGCTTATAAGAGACATTTTCATCATGACTAGTGCAATTATCATTAGTACTATGGATATTCAAAGAGTTCATACTAATAACATTGCAATCATGCTCATCATTCAAAGATTTAGTGCCAAACATTCTAATGCATTCTTCTTCTAACACTTTGGCACAATTATCGGAATCCTTATTTTCATGAAAGACATTAAAAAGATGAAGCATATGAGGTACCCTCAATTCCATTTTTTGTAGTTTTCTTTTATAAACTAAACTAGTGATAAAACAAGAAACAAAAAGATTCGATTGCAAGATCTAAAGATATACCTTCAGGCGCTAACCTCCCCGGCAACGGCGCCAGAAAAGAGCTTGATGTCTACTACAGAACCTTCTTCTTGTAGATGTTGTTGGGCCTCCAAGTGCAGAGGTTTGTAGGACAGTAGCAATTTTCCCTCAAGTGGATGACCTAAGGTTTATCAATCCGTGGGAGGCATAGGATGAAGATGGTCTCTCTCAAACAACCCTGCAACCAAATAACAAAGTGTCTCTTGTGTCCCCAACACCCAATACAGTGGTAAATTGTATAGGTGCACTAGTTCGGCGAAGAGATGGTGATACAAGTGCAATATGGATGGTAGATAAAGGTTCTTTTAATCTAAAAATATAAAAACAACAAGGTAACTAATGATTAAAGTGAGCACAAACGGTATTGCAATGCGTTGAAACAAGGCCTAGGGTTCATACTTTCACTAGTGCAAGTTCTCTCAACAATAATAACATAATTAGATCATATAACAATCCCTCAACATGCAACAAAGAGTCACTCCAAAGTCACTAATAGCGGAGAACAAACGAAGAGATTATTGTAGGGTATGAAACCACCTCAAAGTTATCCTTTCTGATCGATCTATTCAAGAGTCCGTAGTAAAATAACACGAAGCTATTCTTTCAGTTCGATCTATCATAGAGTTCATACTAGAATAACACCTTAAGACACAAATCAACCAAAACCCTAATGTCACTTAGATACTCCAATGTCACCTCAAGTATCCGTAAGTATGATTATACGATATGCATCACACAATTTCAGATTCATCTATTCAACCAACACAAAGAACTTCAAAGATTTCCCCAAAGTTTCTACCGGAGAGTCAAGACGAAAACGTGTGCCAACCCCTATGCATAAGTTCACGAGGTCACAGAACTCGCAAGTTGATCACCAAAACATACATCAAGTGGATCACGAGATATCCCATTATCACCACAGATAAGCACATGCAAGACATACATCAAGTGTTCTCAAATCCTTAAAGACTCAATCCGATAAGATAACTTCAAAGGGAAAAATCAATTCATCACAAGAGAGTAGAGGGGGAGAAACATCATAAGATCCAAATATAATAGCAAAGCTCGCGATACATCAAGATCGTGCCGACTCAAGAACACGAGAGAGAGAGAGATCAAACACATAGCAGGGTGCCGGAACAGGTCTAGATTGGTTTTCGGTGGCTACGGAGGCTTTTGGCGGCGGAACTCCCGATCTAGGTTATTTTCTGGAAGTTTTGGGTTATATAAGAGGTGTTGGAGTCTCGAACAAGTCAGGGGGGTCTCCGTGCTGTCCACGAGGCAGGGAGGCGCGCCCAGGGGGTGGGCGTGCCCCCCATCCTCGTGGGCAGCCCGAGACTCTTCTGGCCCAATTCTTTTACTTCCTGGCCTTCTTTTGATCCAAAAATAAGTTCCGTGAAGTTTCAGGTCAATTGGACTCCGTTTGGTTTTCCTTTTCTGCTATACTCGAAAACAACGAAAAAACAGAAATTTGCACTGGGCTCTAGGTTAATAGGTTAGTCCCAAAAATCATATAAAATAGCATATAAATGCATATAAAACATCCAAGGTTGATAATATAATAGCATGGAACAATAAAAAAATTATAGATACGTTGGAGACATATCAGTAACTGAATCATCACCGTCATCACGCCGTTATGCTGACAAAGCTCTCCCCCGACACTCAGTTGGATCTAGAGTTCGTGGGACGTCACCGAGCTAAACATGTGCAGATCACAGAGGTGCCGTACTTTCGGTGCTAGGATCGGTGGGATCGTGAAGATGTACGACTACATCAACCACATTGTCATAACGCTTCCGCTTATGGTCTACGAGTGTACGTGGACAACACTCTCCCCTCTCGTTGATATGCATCATCTAGATGGATCTTGCATGTGCGTAGGATTTTTTTGAAATTATGGCGTTCCCCAACACCAGTAGGAGAACCAAGCAACACAACGTAAACAACCCCTGCACACAGATAACAAATCCTCGCAACCCGACGTGTTAAACGGGTTGTCAATCCCTTTCGGGTAACCATGCCAGAAATTGGTGTGTGACGGGAAAAAGTTGTAATAGATTGAATAAATAGATCGCAAATAAAATAAAGTGCAGCAAAGTATTTTTGGATTTTTGGATTAATAGATCTGAAAATAAAAGCAAATAAAAGTAGATCGCAAAGGCAAATAATATGAGAAAGAGACCCAGGGGCCGTAGGTTTCACTACTGGCTTCTCTCGAGAAAAATAGCAAAGAGTGGGTGAACAAATTACTGTTGGGCAATTGATAGAACTTCAAATACTCATGACGATATCTAGGCAATGATCATTACATAGGCATCATGTCCAAGATTAGTAGACCGACTCCTGCCTGCATCTCCTACTATTACTCCACACATCGACCGATATCTAGCATGCATCTAGTGTATTTAGTGCATGGAGAAATGGAGTAATGCAATAAGAATGATGTCATGATGTAGACAAGATCTATCTATGTAGAGATAGGCCCCATCGTTTTATCCTTAGTAGCAATGATACATACGTGTCGGTTCCCCTTCTGTCATTGGGATCAAGCATTGTAAGATCAAACCCACTATAAAGCACCTCTTCCCATTGCAAGATAAATAGATCAAGTTGGCCAAAAAAAACCCAAATATCGGAGAAGAAATATGAGGCTATAAGCAATCATGAATAAAAGAGATCAAAGAAACTCAAATACTTTCATGGATATAAAAAGATAGATCTGATCATAAACTCAAAGTTCATCGATCCCAACAAACACAACACAAAAAAGTTACATCATATGGATCTCCAAGAGACCATTCTATTGAGAATAGAGAGAGAGAGAGACAAAGAGGAAGTAGTATAGCTAATAACTACGAACCCGAAGGTCTACAAAGAACTACTCACGCATCATCGGAGAGGCACCAATGGAGGTGGTGAACCCCATCCGAGATGGTGTCTAGATTGGATCTGGTGGTTCTGGACTCTGCGGCGGCTGGATCAATATTTCGTTGACTCCCCTAGGGTTTTGGGAATATTTGGGTATTTATAGAGCAAATAGGCGGTCCGGAGGCACACGAGGTGGGCACAACCCACCAGGGCATGCCCTGGTGGGTTGTGCTCCCCTCGGGGAACCCCTAGGCGCAGCCAGGGCCCGCTGTGTTCCTTCTGGCCCATAAAAATTCTTCGTAAAGTTTCGTGGCATTTGGACTCCGTTTGATATTGATTTTCTACGATGTAAAAAACATGGAAAAAACAGCAACTGGCACATGGCACTAGGTCAATAGGTTAGTACCAAAAAATAATATAAAATGATTATAAAACATCCAAGATTGGTAATATAACATCATGGAACAATAAAAAAAGTATAGATACGTTGGAGACGTAACAACATCCCCAAGCTTAACTCCTACTCGTCCTCGAGTAGGGAAGTGATAAAAACAGAATTTTTGATGTGGAATGTTGCCTAACATGTCATATCATATTCTTTTCTTTATAGCATGGCCATTTGGACTTTTATATTGTTCAAAGCAATAGTCTAGTTCTGACATGATAATTTAAATACTCAAGCATATCAACAAGCAACCATGTCTTTCAAAATATCAACGCTAAAATAAGCTATCCCTATCCCATCATGCTCAACCATTGATCCATTCATGAAACACACTCGCATATTAGCTACACCCAATACTCAAGTATGATCATATTGCCTACTAGTTGGTGCTTTTATAAGAGAAGATGGAGACTCAAATTCAAAATAAAAATTTCATAAAGTAAAAGAAAGGCCCTTTGCAGAGGGAAGTAGGGATTTGTAGAGGTGACAGAGCTCAAAGTGAAAAACTTAGAGATAAAAACATTTTGGGAGGTGTATCCATCCCACCAACGAAAATGACTTAGATTTCCCAACACTTTCCATGCTAGATATATCATAGGCGGTTCCCAAACAGAAAATAAAGTTTATTCCTTTTTCCACCATACTTTCACTTTCCATGGCTAACCGTATCCACGGGTGCCTTCCATACCAACACTTTCCAAGGAATTTATTATTTGACAACATAAAGTATTTTTTTCATTTCGGGACTGGGCATCCCTAATACCTTTGCCTTACTCTCATGCATTGACAAGTGAATAAACACTCATCTTGAGAATAACACATCTAGCATGGAAAATATTAGCCACCCCTCACCGCTCTGCGAGCAAAAAAACACACAAAAGAGAAGTTTATTTTTGAAAATTAGAGATGGCACATGAAAATTTGCTTATAATGGCAAAAGAATGCCGCATATAGGTAGATATAGTGGACTCATGTGGCAAAATTGGTTAAAGGTTTTTGGATGCGCAAGTAGTGATCATACTTAGTGCAAAATGAAGGTTAGCAAAAGATTGAGAAGCGACCAACCAAGAAACGAATAATCTCATAAGCAAGCATTAAGCATAACTAACACCGAATAATGCACCATAAGTAGGATATAATTTCATTGCATAATTACTGACTTTCGTGCTTGCATAGGAATCACAAACCTTAACACCAATATTCTTACTAACGCATAATTACTCATCAAGATGACTCACATATCACATCATCATATCTCAAAACTATTACTAAGAATCAACTTTATTTTGTCCAATGATCTTCATGAAAGTTTTTATTATATCCTTCTTGGATATCTATCACTTTGGGACTAATTTTCATGTGTTGCTTTTGACAAGCTCAAACTAATATAAGTGAATATCATGAGCATAATATTTCTTTCTATCAAATTAATTTAAGTGAAGCAAGAGAGAATTTCTTGAAAATTTTACTAAATCTCAAATAAATCTAAGTGAAGCAAGAGAGAATTTCTTAAAAAATACTAAGCACACCATGCTCAAAAAGATATAAGTGAAGCACTAGAGCAAGTCCATAGCTCATAAAAAATCTAAGTGAAGCATAGAGAGAAATTCTAACAAGTCATGACATAATTTTGGCTCCCTCAATAGGTGTGTCTAGCAAGGGATCAAGACTTAAAACACAAAATAAAACAATAAAAGACTCATATCATACAAGACGCTCCAAGCAAAACACATAGTATGTGACGAATAAAAACATAGCTTCGAGTAAAATACCGATGGTCGTTAGAAGAAAGAGGGGATGCCACTCGGGGGCATCCCCAAGCTTAGTTGGTTGCTCATTTTTGGATAATAGTTTGGGATGTCGGGGAATCCCCAAGCTTAGGCTCTTCTACTCCTCATTCTTTCATCCATCGTAAGATAACCCAAAACTTGAAAACTTCAATCACACAAAACTCAACAAAAACCTTCGTGACATCCGTTAGTATAAGAATAATAAATCACTACTATAAGTGTTGTATGAAACCAATTCATATTTTGTTCTTGCATTATATCTACTGTATTCCAACTTTTCTATGGCAAAAAATCATCAAAGAAAACCATAGAGCCATCAAAATAAGCACACAACACAAAGAAAATAGAATCTGTTAAAACAGAACAGTCTGTAGCAATCTGACTATTTCTAATACTTCTGTGACTGCAAAATTTCTAAAAAATTAGGACGACCTGAGAAATATGTATATTGATCTACTGCAAGTGGGATGGGTATTTTATCGCTCTCTGGTAAAAAATGAAAATTATTTTTGTGAGCGTAAAAGTTTCTGTTTTTCAGCAAGATCAAACAACTATCACCAAAGAAGATCATAAAGGCTTTACTTGGCACAAACACTAATTCAAAAATAAAAAACACAATCATAACAGTAGCATAGTTGTGCTCACACTCTAAAACAGGAAGCAAAAAGCAAAAATAAATTTTATTCATTGGGTTGCCTCCCAACAAGCGTTATAGTTTTACGCCCTTAGCTAGGCATAAATCAAGGATCTAAGTTTTGTCATCTTTGTTCTTAACCTTCTTAGAGGTGCTTTCATCATGGGGTTTTGTAAACACAACATAAAACATATTGTCCATAGAAACCTTAGCATTCCTAAGTTGATGTTCATCATAACCTCTTTGATTCCCCGCAACAATCCAAGAGTAATGTTGGTTAACATTATTGAAAACTTGTTGGATTATATCTAGAACGGGGACTTCCTTTTTGAGATTCTCATCAAAGATTTTATTATCCCCAAGCAAATGTCTTAAAGCATAATCACTATTGTAAAGAATTTCATCTATCACAGGTTTTTCACGATTAATACCATAAAAATCAAAGATTTCCCTAGCTTCCTGTATTATGTAGTCAAACTCATTCATAAGAACTAGAGTGGCCAACCTTTTAGCCCTGGGATTCTTTATAATGGGAAGCTCAAAAAAATCTTTGCAAAGTATGATGGGTATGTATAAATTTACTTTCAAGTTTCAGAACTAGTGCTGAAATAGCATCCGCATAAGATCTAGTAGTTTTAAATATAGGAGCATCATCAAGACTTAGATTCCCAACACAATTGAAAATTTCTTGGATATGTTCTTTCCCCACGGCGTTCCCTTGCCCCAAGATAAAAATTTTAGCATCCAGATTTCCTATACGTCCAATTTTAGGAGTTAGGCCATCATTTGTTGGTGCCATACCGAAATCACTCATGATTGCAAGCAAAAGATAGATCTGACGAGAAAACGGCAAACGAAAAAGAGAGGCGAATAAAACAGCAATTTTTTGTGAAGTGGGTGAGAGGAAAACAAGAGGCAAATGGCAAATAATGTAAATTGCAAGGAGATGAGATTTGTGATTAGGAACCTGGTATATGTTGAAGATCCTCCCTAGCAAGGGCGCCAGAAATTCCTTTTGACATCGCTTGAAGCTACGTCGGTGTTTTCCCAAAGAGGAAGGGATGATGCAACACAGCAGTGGTAGGTATTTCCCTCAGATATGAAAGCAAGGTTATCAAACTAGTAGGATAACCAAGCAACACAACGTAAACAGCCCCTGCACACAGATAACAAATCCTTGCAACCCGACGTGTTAAAGGGGTTGTCAATCCCTTTCGGGTAATGGTGCCAGAAATTGGTGCGTGACGGGAAAAAGTTGTAATAGATTGAATAAATAGATCGCAAATAAAATAAAGTGCATCAAAGTATTTTTGGGTTTTTGTATTAATATATCTAAAAATAAAAGCAAATAAAAGTAGATCACAAAGGCAAATAATATGAGAAAGAGACCCGGGGGCCGTAGGTTTCACTAGTGGCTTCTCTTGAGAAAAATAGCAAACGGTGGGTGAACAAATTACCGTTGGGTAATTGATAGAACTTCAAATAATCATGACGATATCCAGGCAATGATTATTACATAGGCATCACGTCCAAGATTAGTAGACCGACTCCTGCCTGCATCTACTACTATTACTCCACACATCGACCGCTATCCAGCATGCATCTAGTGTATTAAGTTCATGGAGAAACGGAGTAATGCAATAAGAACGATGACATGATGTAGACAAGATCTATCTATGTAGAGATAGACCCCATCGTTTTATCCTTAGTAGCAACAATACATACGTGTCGGTTCCCCTTCTGTCACTAGGGTCAAGCACCGTAAGATCGAACCCACTACAAAGCACCTCTTCCCATTGTAAGATAAATAGATCAAGTTGGCCAAACAAAACCCAAATATCTGAGAATAAATACAAGGCTATAAGCAATCATGCATAAAAGAGATCAAAGAAACTCAAAAACTTTCATGGATATAAAAAGATAGATCTGATCATAAACTCAAAGTTCATCGATCCCAACAAACACACCGCAAAAAAGTTACATCATATGGATCTCCAAGAGACCACTGTATTGAGAATCAAGAGAGATAGAGAGGAACCCATCTAGCTACTAACTACGGACCCGAAGGTCTACAAAGAACTACTCATGCATCATCGGAGAGGCACCAATGGAGGTGGTGAACCCCATCCGAGATGGTGTCTAGATTTGATCTGGTGGTTCTGGACTCTGCGGCGGCTGGATCAATATTTCATCGACTCCCCTAGGGTTTTGGGAATATTTGGGTATTTATAGAGCAAAGAGGCGATCCGGGGGCACCCGAGGTGGGCACAACCCACCAGGGCGTGCCCGGGCCTCCTGGCGCGCCTTGGTGGGTTGTGCTCCCCTCGGGGCACCCCCTAGGCGCAACCAGGGCCCGTTGTGTTCCTTCTGTCCCATAAAAATTCTTCGTAAAGTTTCATGGCTTTTGGACTCCGTTTGATATTGATTTTCTGCGATGTAAAAAACATGGAAAAAAGAGCAACTGGCACTTGGCACTAGGTCAATAGGTTAGTACCAAAAAATGATATAAAATGAGATAAAATGACTATAAAATGATTATAAAACATCCAAGATTGATAATATAATAGCATGGAACAATCAAAAATTATAAATACGTTGGAGACGTATCAGCCTGCACAACATTATTGACAGTTGGGGGTCCCATGTTGACTGAATGGGTTGGAGTTGGCACACTGACTGATGGGGTTGGCACGGTGACTACTTGGGTTGGCAATGCAGTTTTTGGGATTGGCACACTGACAGCTTGGGGTTCTGTGTTGACTGATGGGGGTAGGATAGATAAAAATGCAGATGCCTCACTTCCTCTTGTTGTTGGCACAATGTTGATTTCACTTTCCTTAATTGCTGATGTGCCTTGTGTAGTTGATGTTGTAGTTGGCCTATTTGGACAAACAGTTGGCTCACGTGAAGTTGGAGTTGCCACAGAAGATATTGGGGTTGCCGACTTCCTACACAACATACTGCCAAATTCCTTTTGATTGTTTGATGCAATCTTAACAGCATGGCTTGGCACCTTTGTTCCCATTTCTGCAAACTTTGTGTCCTTGGCAAAAGACATTGTTTTGTTGCATTTTTTTACCAGGGAGTTTGCATGTTGTAGAGGTGCGCTTGGCATCTACATGCGCAACGGTTGGCTCCTATAGAACAACACTTGCCTTCTTGGGCTCTGAAGTTGGCACCTCCTTTCTCTTTGATTTACTTGCATTCTTTGAATTTTTCTCTCCCATACAAGGAATCTTATCTTTTGGTTGACCCAACACCAAGTTCTTGCTAAGTGTCACGAGCTTCTTGCGCTTTGGGGCAGTGGGTGGGCGCGGTGGGGATGTTGCCATCCTCTTGCTACCACCTGACGATGAACCATCTTCAAATACAACACCTTCCTTCATTATCTTGTCAACCATGGTTTTTGAGCCAATCCAGTCCAAGCCCTTTCCTGCCTCTTCCATTTCTTCCCCAATGCTTTGTAGTCCGTCGTTTATTATTTTTTCAAAGGTATTATCCTTCTCTTTCATGTCAATGATTGCATGAGTTTCCAGCAAGGGGATTTCAAATCTGTTGGGGATTGCTGGCTCTGATCTACACAAGTCAAAAAGTGAGAAACTTTCCTCTGGCACAACTACTTTGGTTCCAAATGATTTCGGATCTTCACCCTTGCGACGGATGTCCTTTTGGATGAAAAACTGTAGAGTTACACTATCATCAATTAAGCTGCTGCTGTTGTTTCCTCCATCTCCAGAAGTGTTTATCCTCTTTGAACTGTTGTCACCGTCGCCCATGCC
The DNA here is from genome assembly GCF_056163025.1 of Triticum urartu. Classification (NCBI taxonomy): domain Eukaryota; kingdom Viridiplantae; phylum Streptophyta; class Magnoliopsida; order Poales; family Poaceae; genus Triticum; species Triticum urartu. The sequence goes on from NC_141874.1 coordinate 596,743,697, forward strand.
ATCATCATCCTTCCCACTGTCACTGCCTCCATCAAAGGCCCCCCTCTCATCGACGTGTGTCTCCTCGCTATCATCATCACTGTCCCCATCCTTTCCTTGTTTATCTTCATCAACCTTGTCGACATCCTCACCTTCCCTCTTGTCTGTTCCATCTCCTTCCTCTTCCTCATTGTCATTACCGGATTCTTCTTTGTCTCCGTTGTTGTCAGCATCATCGTCATTGTCATCATCACCATCATCGTTGTCATTGTCGTCATCATGTTCTTCAACATTCCTTCCCTCTTCATCCTCATCTTCTTCTTCGGACTCATCACTTTCTTCAGAATCATTGCCAACTCCCAGGTCAACGTCTTTTTCCTCTGACTCACTTTCCTCCACAAATTCATCTTCTTCACTTCCCTCCACATCTTCTGTTTGTTTGGGAGCAGATTGACGCTTCCTTCGCCTAGTGTGTGAGCTTTGAGCCTTTGTTCGACCACTTGACGGCCCCTTGAGAGGAGACAAATCTGGTTCCTCTTCATCAAGCTTGGCAAAACCTTCGATGAAGTTGCCAAGATTGTCAGATATTCCTTTACATAGATCATGCACCATGCTTGCTAGCTTGAACTTCTTCTGCATAACATTAGAAAAAGGAAAATTTTAAATTTAAAAAGGAAAAATGGAGACAAAATAGTTTTGGTGCAAGTCAAGCATATCTGTTTGCAACTGCAAACCTAAGTTTGGTGCAAGTATATCAAAGTAGTGTGCAACTGAGATAATGAAAGTGTGCAACTGAAAAGGGGTAAGTTTGCTGGAAGTAAAAAAACATAGTTTGTAACTGAGTTGTGAACTCTGTGTAAGTGAAAGCACAAGTTTAATTCAAGTAGAAAAAAGGTGACTGCTGCAACTAAAGTGTAACTTTGGTACAGGTAAACAATAGCTATGTTGCAACTGACATAATAACTCTGTGCAACTGATGCATGCATTGGGCGCGAAAAAGTAAACAACAAAGGATGATTAGTACAACAAACACATAAGAGAATAAAAAATCAAGAATTTTGGTCTAGGAAAAAAAGTGGGTCAGCAAAAAGGATAACTCGCGTGGGGATTGTAACTCAATGGAACCTTTGACGCCACAAACGCTTCTGCCTGCAGCAATCCTCCGAAGAGTGATGAATACTCTTTGCTTCTATACTGCTCCTTGAGCTGTTGCACAAAAAGAAAGATCATTAACAACAAAAACAAAGTTATTGTGTGGATCTATAAAGAAAAAAGCGCACATGTGAGCAACTACCACATGCCCCCAGAAGCAAAAAAACTGACTAAAATTACTATGTGAAGTCCAAATGAAAGTGGTACTGTAAACAGAAAATATGAAACAAAGTAGGTGTGCAACTGTCATAAGTCTGTGTGCCAACTATGAACATAGACTTGTGCAACTACCTACAGATACGTGAGCAACTACCACATGCTCTCAAAAGCAAAAAAAATAGACTAAAATTACTATGTGAAGTCCAAATGAAAGTGGTACTGTAATATAAAATATGAAACAAGAATGTGTGCAACTGTCTTAAGTCTGTGTGCCAACTATCAATATAGACTTGTGCAACTACTTATAGATATGTGAAAAAAATGTGCAATTACAGAAAAAGTATAATGTATACAGAAAACCTAGACATAAAACATATCATATTATACAAAAAATTACACCAAGAAAAAACAAGAAGGTATCATTTGACTTTGAGCAGAATGTCCAACTCACTTGAAGTTTCCCAAAGACGCCAGGCGAAATCAAATTCTTTTTCATTATCTTGCTGATTATATTCTTATCATAGGCATTGGCTTTTCTTACTCGCACATCAACATCAAGTGCATCAATGTAAAGAATCTGTACACGCACCATCCCCAAGAGACAAACAAAAGGGGAAAACAAACATATGAGAACATAGGTGATAAAGCACAAAACCTATAGAAAAGTACGTCTAGCAGATACAAAACTTAATTACAGCTCACCATCAAATGATACAGGCAGCAGCAGACTGTTTGCTAGTCCTCACCCATGTTGCGGAATGCTTTTTTTATGTGCTCAGCAACAAATAAGTTGACATTGCTCTTCAACAGAACATCAGGTTCTAGCACAACACCGTAGCAACGTGGGCTTAGAGAAAGACTAGTGGTAGGAGCTAAAAAGGTGCTGAAAGCAATTGCAAGCCAACTAGTAAGGAATTTGTCATCAGTTCTTCCCTTCATAGCTTTCATCGTCTTGCTAAATTCGGTAACCGTGGGGTGTTTGGATGGCCCGGTGTGGTTGAACATCTGATTGAAACTCTTCACAGCCTCCTTTTCAACAATGTATTTCAAACGCGGCCCTCTATTGGGTAAACCAAAGTTCCTATGCACACTAGCACCATCTACTGGAATAGCTCCCCTGCCTGGAAATACCAAGGCTGAACTGCCTAGGTCGTACGACTGGACTAGGAACTTCGTCAAATCAGAAGGCAGTGTGTCGGCTAAGTTTACCAAACCTCCTAACATCTTCTCATACAGGAAAAATCTTTGAACAGGTGTTAGTTCCTTGTTGACCTTCACAAACCTTCATGGTGAGGCCATAATCCTTCCAGCTTGTGAACATCGCCGAGGAACGTTTCCTTCGTTCCCTTCAACTCCAACTTCACCCACCTGAGACAAAAAAAAGGGAACTGAATACAGATAAATTGTGCAACTAGTGTACATATGTCTGCAACTGATCATACATAATAAACTGAAATATTTTCACATAGTTGATTGTTGTGCAACCATAAGTTGATTGTTGGGCAACCATATGTTGATTGTTGTGCAACTATTATCCCTTATTGTGCAACTGACATGTACACACTCTGAAATTAAAAAACTTGTCCAAAATGTATACATGTTTGGGTGCAGCTGTGTGTTGAATGGGTTCCAACTTTCAAATTTGACAAGATAGGTAAGAAGATTAGAAAATCTATCTTAAAACAGTTATGCACACATATGACGCACAAACTGCCAAGTGTATACTTTTCATGTGCAACACTAAACAACAGAGGTGCCAACTGATACCAACATACTATGTAACTGAAAGAATGTACTCAAAATAGCTACCTCAGCAGCTTCTGCAGAGGTTGGGTCACCCCCTTCAGAGGACTTGTCTTTTCCTTTTGTTCTGGCTCGCTTTGCAGCACGGGATGCAGTAGCATCCTCCACCTACAAAAAACAATGATGCCTCATGTTAAAAAATCAAGAAAAAAGAGAAAACAAAAAATAAATATTGAATTTCTTTTACATATACTAAAAATTGTACATTGCGTATTCAAAATGTACAGTAATAAAAAAGAAAATGTTAAAGTCTCCGCTAAAAACTTACCCCTACTTCCTCACCATCATCGGGGACAACACAAGTACGAACACCCCACTCAGCAGCCCTTTTCCTGTTCCGCCATGTATCCTTTGATACAATCCTCTGCATGGGTCGAAAGAACAAAAACCAAAAATCAAAAACAAAGGAAAAAAGAGATAAGAAAACAACACATATATTCGATCATATTTGCTCTCTTTGAGCTTAAGAAAACAACCTCTTCCCCACTTCCACCGACATCTCCCTCTTCAACCATTGTCACTGCAAAAAAAACAGGTCCCAAAATAATCATTCTAATTGCACGCTCAGAAAATCGTAGTTAAAACACTAACAAAAACTTGATAAACAATGCATAAAAAACCAGGACCCCTCCACTAGGACATTTGAAAAATCCTGTGGCAACTGGACCTTGGATTTGCCAACTGGACCCTGGTTCTGCCAACTAGGATATGGTAATGCCAAGTGAAAAATGCAAGGAACACATATCCCAGATGTGTGCAACTGTTGAACCTAGATCTGCCAGCTGGGAACTGGTCAAATGGCAAGTATTAAAACCCACAGAACAATGGGGCAATGGAAACATTCCATGTGTAACTGCCAACTGCAAACAACTCGTTGTGCAAGTGGGCAATGGAAACATTCCCTGTGCAACTATTATTTGTGTAACTGCCAACTGCAAACACCTCGTTGTGCAAGTGGGAATGAAAATAATACAATAAATAGACAGAAATCGAAGGGATTCAATGACCATGGTGAAGGACGCTGAAATATCTACCAACTAAAATGCAACAATACCTAGGGTTTCGATCACTTATGCAAAGACGCAGTGGATCTGCTGTCGGCGTGGCCTCCCCCGCTACAGGCACGGCGAGTGCGTCTAGCAGGCGCGGCCTCCCCCGCTACAGGCACGGCGAGAGCGCTGCGGTCACGGCCTCTGCGGCTACGGGCGCGGCGACAGCACAACGGCGCATGGCGCGGCGGGGGCACTACGAGCACGGCCTCCCCCACCATGGGCGCGGCGAGAGCGCTACGGGCGTGGCCTCTCCTGCTACGAGTGCGGCGGGAGCACTACGGCTGCGACCTTCCTCTGTACGGGCGCGGCGAGAACGAGCGAGCGGATGAGCGGCGAGCGTACCTGAGCCGACGACGAGCAGCGGGTGCTTCCCCCTGCTACGCCTCCGCCACCTGTGCACCTTTCAATGACGTTCAACGGCAGATCCGGCGGCGAGCCCGACAAATCGGGAGGGGATGGGAGGGGAGAGGGGAATGAAATGAGGCGAGCGATGACGGGTGCTGGAGGGGGGAGGAAGTGACACGAAATTCAAAACCGCCCACCGCCCCCACTACTAGTCTACGCTCACTAACGGGCATACCTACACAGTCTATGCCATCTCGGGCCCACCGGGGGTGTGCGTGCCGCGCGCCTCGGCACTACCGGCCCAGGTGTGCGGGAGATGCGGGCGAGCGCGGGGGGGGGGGGGGGGGGGGGGGAGGGCAGGTAACACCTGGCGGGCGCGGCCGTGCGATGGGAGCCGATCGAACGGTTCTTGAGCGGCCGCTCGAGACGAGACGCGAGCGCACGCGCACTAATGTGTATTTCCGTTTTATATTTACTTTCGCTTTGTAGTGCTATCGAACTATGCGGTTTCGCTAATGAAACCGGGGAGAGGTCCAACACATGGATACAAACGGCCATCCAAGAAATACAACACACGCATGATATGCATCTTGCACAACACAACACAGACACATCACATCACATGAGTTGGCCAGCCAGGCCTGCTATTTTTGTATAGTCAACCGGCCACCCCTCACCCTCAAAGCCTCAATCATCCCCCTCCCCTACACACGGGCAATCCACGCCGCGGATCGGGAAACGGTGACCGACGACCCCATCCGGCCATCTTATTAGTAGCACCTACGGCACAAGGCAACAACGCACGCCTCTCCCAGCGCCCAAACACTCCGCTCGGCTGCTAGCTGCGCGTCCATACAAACGCAGTTACGCGCACAAGTACAGAACCGCCCCCTCCTCTTCCGGGAGGCCGGCCGGCCGGCCAGCCCGCTCCTCCCCTCCCACCCACCTCTGTCCTTAGCATGGTGAGGGACACCGGCGGCGCCCTGCAGCTGCTGGCGGTGCTTCTCCTCGTCCTGGCGTCCGAGCTCGCCACCTTCAGCTGCGGCCACAGGATCCCCAGGGCGGACGTCGCCGCCTGGAAGCGCGGGGCGACGCCGACGGGACGCACGGCGTCCACCACGACGACGACGACGGCCACTCGTGCCGGCGGCGCGGCGGCGGCGGCGCTCGGCGACTCCAAGAGGCTGGTGCCGCAGGGGCCGAACCCGCTGCACAACTAGCGCCGCGCAGGTTCTTCCTCGCTCCCATTTTTCTCGCGCGGAAGAACGCCGGCTATCTAGCGAGCGACTGAGTAGTGTGTGGACGATACAATCACATATGCAGTGATGTAACTGTAATTAGCTAGCCCATTAGATCGAGCTCCGGAGATTGCATCCAAAGAAATAGTGTAAATTACATGTACGATGTATCTTCTTCTTCCTCCATGATTTTCACTACTTCTTTGGAGCAAAGATCTGAAACAGCAGGACAATTATTGATTGACTGATTGATTGATTGGGAGCTTGCTGCAGCCCTGTCCCTGCGAGAGCTTGGAGCGGTCAATGGCTGTCCTCAGTGTTTAATTTCGGAGGGCGTTTAGGGTCATTTCGCGTTGGCCAAGGCGTGGCAAGCGGACAAGGGCGCCACGACAAGCGGGTGCTTTGTCACGCCATGGCTAAAATATGATTGATCCTCACTAGCCTTTTTGTTTGCTTATGGGAGTGATCTCATCAGTACACATTTGTTGTTATCTTTACCCCCTCACATGGCGAGAAAAGTAGGAGATTAAAAACTGTTGGTAGGTTACGTTGGTCTTTTGATTCGGTAGGAGATAGGCAGGAAAGGAGTGGCCGTGTAGTCCGGCTGGAAGGTCAAACAACAGCCGGTCTAGACCGGCAGTCAGTTTGAGTCAGTGGAAATTTAAGCCATAATCTACGATCATCACCAGGAAAAACATGTCAGGAGAACATGCATGTATCATGCCATCACGGTGCTGATTTCCGCAGACTCTGTTTTTTCAGGAACAGATGGGCGATCTGTTATTTTTTAACCGAGCTAAGTCTCCTTTCTATTACTTTTGACATACAAAGATTCAATCCCCGCAAAAGAAACATACGAAGATTCAGAGGACGATAAAAAAAGGAAAAGCAAGTCATGCATGTTTATCATGGGCTGAAAACCTGTTATCACATAAACATGTCAAAAAGTTTCTTACACGACGGACAAGATAGTAAACATAAGGATATGTCTAGGGCACATCTAGATATGCCATAGTCATTGCACATCTAAGTGATTCAATAAAACTAAACGAAAAAGAAAAAAGACAAGAGAAAATAAACACACCTACATCTCTAGGGCGGAAGCCGATTTTTGGCTCTTAGGTGCGCAACACCCCTATATCTCTACCGAATGTTATTCTCTCTAGATCTATATATTAAATGTATTGATGAAAAATACCAACAAATAAATGGGCTATACATTGTAATGACTCCTTTAAATGCCTTTTTATTGAGTGCAAGGGAGTTACTCCTCTGAACACATAGCACTGTTGAATTTTTGGTGTGCAGCGTATTGAATTGTGAGGTCAACCTTGATGGCTCGATCAATACAAGTACATGATGCATTGGTGCTCCCAGTGCAGTGATTACTTAGTAGAACAACAACACTTAGCTTTGCTAACAAACTAGTACAAATGCTAACTGCCTTCTAACAAAATCCTAGAATCCGTATCATGAAATTCTCAGTTTTTTTACTTGAGAAACAAAAGCTAAAGTCATCATCATGAAATTTGTCGAAATGAGGATCGCCGAATTCTCATTTTAAACTTTTATTTTTAATTTAATCCAGGAACTTTAGTAAATGATTTCTTTCAAAAAATCATGGAACTAGTATCACGCCATTCTTAGTTCTCTTAGAAGACATAATTCAAAGAATTGGTATCTTGAAATTTCTAGGAATTAATGTCTTGAAATGTTAGAAATGTTAACATCCATTAATGATAATTGGAGAGGGTCTTCCCCAAAACAGGCGACCTTGGATTTTAAGAATTACAATATCATAACATTCTTAGTTCTCTTAGAAGACATAATTCAAAGAATTGGCATCTTGAAATTTCTAGGAATTAGTATCTTGAAATGCTAGAAATGTTAACATCCATTAATGATAATTCGAGAGGGTCTTCCCAAAAACATGCGATGTTGGACTTTTTAGAATTATAATATATTGATTGCACATTTCCGTGCATTTGTTCAGTAGTCTGTCTTTTCAGTTATTTTAGACAATTTTTTTGAGTAGCCACTTTATTAGTTACGTTTACTTAGTGATTATGTACTGTGATGCTGATGTTGAGGCTTCAACCTGTGAAGAATGTATGTGCATTTGACGGTGCCATTAGGCTTCTGGATTAGCGCACAAATGGCATATTCCATCATGCTTGTAAGAAGATTTAATGTTCTAATTTAAGTTTGAAACTTAAGTAATTTTCTTTGTAATATGAGCATGTATGATGTATGCAAGTTTAAGCTCAAAACTTCTATTGAGAACATGGAACCTATGAATTTCTACTTTTAAGTTTGAGTTTAGGTTAGTAACTTGAGTTAAAAAATATTGGAATCTTTGAACTACGTAGGTTGAATCCATGAACAAACTAGTCTTATTAACCGAAACTTATTATATGTGCAGTGTGATTAAAATCTAAAGTGGAAAATTCTTCCACATGCTAGTGTGATCCTAATTGGTTGTCACATGGCCCAGGTTACACATATCAGCTTGCATTTATTGCAGAATTTGGAAACCATTGGAAATTAATATACATCACGAGTACATCTGAAAAATATAACTAGGCCTGGATCCCTAGGTGCATGGCTGGGTCAGATTCAATGGATGTATCACTTGGGTGCTCCTATGAAATTAACCACATTAGCACCACAAATCTAACATGCAATGACAGCAAGACCAGTGAGTGGGGAAGAATTAGTTTGATGTACCAACCCTAGTGTCTCTAGCAACATCACGTTCACAACCTTGCTTCGAAGTATCCCAACCTATTTCTTCAGCGCATCCAGATCTCTAGTTTTTTTTATGATCTATCGAGGATAACAGGAAGTGCATGTCGTAGAAATGATCTTTAAAAGGACTTTCAAACATATTATTCTCAAAAGTGACTCTATTGCAAAAATTCCATATAGCCCATATATATAACAACCGTGAAACAATAGTAAAGAACTTCTCTCCATCAGGACAAAAAGAATAGCACCAAGGAAATATTACCAGATATTGTTAGGGAAAATATCAGTACCAAAGACCGAGTGCATTGTTCTCCACACCACCCTTGCCACAAGGCACGGGAAAACTATGTGTTGAGAGGACTCAACCTGATCAGAAAAGGAGCAACTAGAGTTGTTAATTAATTTTTCTTTTTCATTGCCTCTCTTGTTAACACAACATGTTGAAACAACTGGAATAGGAAGATTAGTTTTCTAGTGGTAATTTTGCATCCCCAAGCCCATTTGTGATTTCAACCTGCTAAGGAGGTTTCCCACCATTGTACATCGATTTAGTGGTAAATAACATATCATTTTCTCCTTGGACTAGTATTTCTCATTAGGGTCATCAAAAATATTAAGACTAGCAAAATAAGCAAGGAAAGATTCACATTGATCCATAAGGTCGGGAGATGGCCTTCTCCTGAAAAGTAGTCATATATACTCCGTGGAGCACTGGAGCATTTCAATCGTAAAATCATGTGCATTACAAATATCAAAAGATTGTGGGAATTGCTCACAAAGGGGAGATTGTTTGTTAAGAGAATATTTCCACAATCTAGTAATATTACCAAATCTTGGCTTAATTTTTGGACCAATATGTAAAGGTCTTTCACTTTAAGAATGGCCTTCCAACAAGGAGAATAAAATAACTTATGTTTGTCATACGCCATAGTTTGATTATTGAGGTATTTGGCTTTAATGATCACCTGCCAGAGCCCAACCCATATTAGTGTTCAACCTCCACACACTACTACAGAGTCTAAACAAAACTGACCGGCCAAATCATACCATCACTGACTGGCCTAAGGTCCTTAACTCGCTGGTCGCTTTCCTTTTTGGATCTACATATTCTAGACTACTTAATAAGGTAATACCATTTTTCCATATTACGACACTGCCAAAATAGTATGCCTTTATGTGTATCAAGTCTCTCAATAAAAGTTTTGTTCAATGTGAGCATGGACATATGATAGGAAGAATTATTGGTCAATTAGCATTCCTCAAGATAGTTCTTTCTCCAATGAAAATAGCATACCCTCTCCAAGAATCAAACTTATTCAAGTATTTAGCCTAAGGTAGTACTGTAGGGTAACGTAGTAATTTCAGAAATTTTCCTACGCACACACAAGATCTATCATGGTGATGCATAGCAACAAGAGGGGAAGAGTGTTGTCCACGTACCCTCGTAGACCGTAAGCGGAAGCATTATGACAACGCGGTTGATGTAGTCGTACGTCTTCACGATCCGACCGATCCTAGTACCGAAAGTACGGCACCTCCGCAATCTGCACACGTTCGGCTCGGTGACGTCCCACGAACTCTCGATCCAGCTGAGTGTCGAGGGAGAGCTTCGTCAGCACGACGGCGTGATGACGGTGATGATGAAGCTACCGGCGCAGGGCTTTGCCTAAGCACTACGACGATATGATCGAGGAGGATTATGATGGAGGGAGGGCACCGCACATCGCTGGAAACAATCAACTTGTGTGTTCTAGGGTGCCCCCTGTCCCCATATATAAAGGAGCAAGGGCGGAGGCCGGCCGGCCCTACGGCGCGCCACGGAGGGGAGGAGTCCTCCTCCTAGTAGGAGTAGGACTCCCCCTTTCCTAGTCCAACTAGGAGGGGAAGGGGAAGGAAGGAAGGGAGAGGAAGAGGAGAAGGAAAGGGGGCGCGCGCCCCCCTCCCTAGTCCAATTCGGACTCCCTATAGGGAGGGGCGCGGCTGCCCCTTGTGGGCTGGCTCCCCTCTTCCCTATGGCCCATGAAGGCCCAACTTTCCCCGCGGGGGTTCCGGTAACCCTCCGACACTCCGGTTTTCTCCGAAATCATCCGGAACACTTACGGTGTCCGAATATAGCCGTCCAATATATCAATATTTATGTCTTGGCCATTTCGAGACTCCTCGTCGTGTTCGTGATCATATCCGGGACTCCGAACTACCTTCGGTACATCAAAACACATAAACTCATAATACCGATCGTCATCGAACGTTAAGCGTGCGGACCCTACGGGTTCGAGAACTATGTAGACATGACCAAGACACATCTCCGGTCAATAACCAATAGCGGAACCTGGATGTTCATATTGGCTCCCACATATTCTACGAAGATCTTTATCGGTCAAACCGTATAACAACATACGTTGTTCCGTTTGTCATCGGTATGTTACTTTCCCGAGATTCGATCGTCGGTATCTCAATACCTAGTTCAATCTCGTTACCGGCAAGTCTCTTTACTCGTTCTATAATGCAACATCCCGTAACTAACTCATTAGTCACATTGCTTGCAAGGCTTATAGTGATGTGCATTACTGAGAGGGCCCAGAGATACCTCTCCGATACACAGAGTGACAAATCCTAATCTCGATCTATGCCAACTCAACAAACACCATTGGAGACACCTGTAGAGCATATTTATAGTCACCCAGTTACGTTGTGACGTTTGATAGCACACTAAGTGTTCCTCGGTATTCGGGAGTTGCATAATCTCGGTCATAGGAACATGTATAAGTCATGAAGAAAGCAATAGCAATAAACTAAACGATCATAGTGCTAAGCTAACGGATGGGTCAAGTCAATCACATCATTCTCTAATGACGTGATCTCGTTCATCAAATGAAAACTCTTGTCCATGGCTAGGAAACTTAACCATCTTTGAGTAACGAGCTAGTCAAGTAGAGGCATACTAATGACACTCAGTTTGTCTATGTATTCACACATGTACTAAGTTTCCGGTTAATACAATTCTAGCATGAATAATAAACATTTATCATGATATAAGGAAATAAATAATAACTTCATTATTGCCTCTAGGGCATATTTCCTTCAAGTACATGCCCACAGTTTTTAGAGAGGAAAACCTGATAGCAACTATCAAATATCTCATAGGAAATTGACCAATTTGACAGTCAAAAGATTAGCATATAAGTTCGCAATGTCATTGTCTCCTCCAGCACGAAAACTTTCACTTTGGAAGTTGATTTATAAAAACCAGATATAAGCTCAAAGGAATAAAGGAGAACTTTAGGGTTTAGAGCCTTATCAAGGTCACAATCAATACAAATAGTTGTATCATCAATGTATTAAATTACAACCACTGTTTTATCAATAAGGTCAGCAATCAACAACTAGCATATCATTCCTTTGGGAATTTTTAACAATTTTAGTATGGCACTCACCTGTCAGATTACAGGGGGTAGATGGTCCACCTACCTCACACTTTTGGCACTTTCATAAGGGCTTGTGGTGTTGTTCAGTTTAACAATAACAATTCCATTGTAAATGATACTCTTAATCCAGCTACATCAAATAGGGTTTAAAGACTCTGATTTATGGCATTCCAATAAAAATCCTAGTTAACATTGTTGTGAACCTTTTCAAAATCAAATTTCAAGATAATACCACCATGCTTTTAATACAAGTGGGGATGTGAAATCTCATGTAAATATAGAATATGATTTTAAATGCAAGGTAACAATGAGAAGAAAATGCTAGAACCCTAGAGTTGATAGTGAGAGGGGCCACAAGTGCATCGTCTTTGGGATCCAGTTAGGCCAAAATCCTGCCACTACATTCTCTCAGGAACTATCATCGCAATTTTAATGTTGGCTCGCAATATTTAGGTAGATTCTGCAATTTCTTTCCTTCCAAAATACCCACATAATGTATACAATCAAGCAAATAGTTGCTTTTCACTCTTCCTTCAGGAGGCCGACAACCTTTTTCTTTTAAACGATGAGTTGATGTTGTTCTTATTTGTTGGCAAAATCGAGATCATGGCTTGGCTTGCAAAAAACATACCTATAGAAGAACAAACATCTTAATGGTAGTCATTGGACAAATGTGGAACCGTTTGCGGGTAAATATGCAGAGCTTACAAATGGGACTAATGAGAACAACTACATGCGCGCATAACCTCCTAAGAGGATCTTGAGCCAAGAGAAGAATTGCATTTTTGGTTCTGTTTGGATGGTCCAAATTTTGCTAGCGAGGAAAGGAGGAGCTGCTTCTCGAGATTCTATATGGTATGCCAACCGTGTATGAACCATAGGATGACCATGACATCTAGCAAAGTGGAAAGCAGAATGTCACGTAATCCCAACCAAAGGTCACATAACTACATAAGTCAGCGATGTGCCATAAAGTGTACATGTTTGGAGAGATCAAATCTAACTTTGACTTGCCAACTCTTTCTCCACCGAGACCAAACAGTTCTTGCTGTTAGAGAAGGATTAGGGGTTCAACCATCCAAGCATCCATCGATCCTGCCAAAAGACGTATTTGGATCTGTTACCCATCGTGATGGTGATGGAGGTTCACGACATGTGCATGCCCCTTCTTTGAGAAGTCATCATCGTGCCACACCATAGTTAGGACCGGTGAAGGTGTATCTATGGCCCTCCAGTGGGTTTTAATGATGAATGACAAAATTTTAATGGACCAATGTGTTACTAAATGTAAACATGCGTATAGTTCCAAAAGCAATAAAGAGGGGTTAGGATATCAACGATGGATGAATCTTGTTGTTTCTCGAATAGAATCCAATTGAGATTAAAACCAACGGCACAAAATCGATACTATCGAGGTTTGAAGTGTGATTCATGCCGCACAACAAAACTTTTTCATGGAGCTACTGTACACAAAACCCGACAAAGGAAGCAGTCAACAAACCCAGATCCAGAATGCAAACTCGGCAATACCAAACCAAAACCTGCAGTGTTGACATGACAGAGCGATGGACTTAGCAGCTAAGAAGAGAAAGGCTTCCCAGAGGCACCAACATGAGAACCCGGTAGTTCCAACTTCCGAAGCACAACAACTACATCAACCCCAAACTACTAGGTTCTCTAAATCCTGTCACTGAGGTCATTTTCAGTACCACTATTGAAGCTCTACTAGGTTGAAGCTTGGTCAGTGAAACCACGACCACTAGAGGCGAAAAGCATGATCAAACTTGTAAAATTCGAGGATGTTAGGGTACCCCTAACTCTTTCCCCCGGTGGAAGTGTCACCATATCTTGTCTATTCTTTTTAGTTCCCACTTCGGCATTCAAAAGATAGAAAATTGGTAGGTCACCATGGACGATAGGGTTGTTATAAGAGGATTTCATCCTCACATGTAGGCTAGATTGAATATCTACAACAAAGGAAGCACCATCGACAAAAGAAAGGAGAAAATGTACTCTTTCCAAAAAGAAAGAAAACAAGCGAGTGCCTTTGGCCTTTGCATCAATTGATGCACACAACCTTCTCTATTAAGAAATGGGGCCATCACCATTGCAAATCAATTTAGTGACATTAAAGAGGGCTCATACTTCATACAAGTGGGGAACACTGTTATTACAAATTTGAATACTAGAAAACGATACCAATCAATAAGGAGATTTGTAGCTTATCCATAATTGATGGAATCAATGATAAATACAGTCTTTAACAATTAAAATAGGCTTTAGTTCTAGCACACGACTTGTCACGCACCACAGTTCAGCAAAGCACCTACTTCTTCTCAAGATGATTGGTTCCACCCACCGTAGTTTTCCTCGGGTTGATCCTCATTACGAGTCTCCTGTGAACAGAGAAAAGCATTTAGCAGAAATGTAAGTATTGAGGTCAGAAGAAGGACCAGCTCGTTCATCTTCATAAAAATGGAAAGCATTTCAGGCTTGTGTAAGCCCGCAGTTGACGTGTCAAAAAAAGAAAAGAAAAGGAAGGCATCGAAGGAGCATAAAAATAAGACCCGGATACTCTACACAATTAGTGGTGCTGAAACTAGAAGTTGAAAGGCTAAAAGATGGTACTTCCTCCGATCCATGTTACTTGTCGCTCAAACGGAATGTATCTGTGGAGGGAGTTGAAGAATTACAGCCAAGTGTGTGGTGGTGATCAGTTTATCATATGTGAAAACTGTTAACAGCGAATAAGGCCCTACAAGCTTGCATATACAGTTACTAATGCAGACGTTTAGTTAGCCACAGAGAAACAGAGGACACGGTAAAGTGAAATGGGTTTAGTCCCTGAACATGAATGTAAGACAGCTACCTCCGGAGTGAACGTCAGACCGATTTTGATTTCTCCACGGTACTCTTCGTCTTTGACAACATTGTAAACAGTTGGTGGGATGCTTCCTTCAGTGTACACTCCATCCAATGGGATCCTGAAAGAATCAAATACTCAGAGTTGTAGTGGATGCTGCAATCTGCGATCATTCAATTTTGCATCCTGCGATGCTGCGACATCAATCGAAATGCAAACTGCAAGTGTTTCAAAAACAGATTTCGCCAAACATTTGAGCCAGTTTTATGTAAGACCGCCAGCCCCACAACTAACTCAAAGGAACACTCTGGGTTGGCCACATCTTCAGGGATAGAAACTGACACAGGACCAAAATTGCTACTCCTAGCTCATTTCGACTTACGTTGCTTCACCAACGCTGTCGTCGTCCGTGCCACCATCACTGTCGAGGAGCTTGATGACGAGCTCGGTTGCATTCTCAGAGACGGTGAACACAAAGGTTTCGTTCCATTCAGGATCACTTCCCTTTCCTGCATGCATCGAGTGAAGTCAAGTTACATCTCATAAAGAAGTCAATAGCACACATGCACAGCAGCATTTAGATGCATGCTGCTGCTTTTAACATGTCTTGATGATTTCCAATTTTCCTCATGGAAGGATCCACGGTTGATTCGGCCTATCGCAAACGAGGTGGGAAAATAAGATGCGTTAACTACTTAATTAACGTGCTTTTAGCGCATTGGTTGCTGCCATTCTGAATCGATCTGCGTTCTTATTATGATCGTCTAGATTTTCCTGCTGTTCAAGTGTCCAGACATTACTGACATGGCAAAACACATGACAGACTCAAGCTTCAAGCCTGATAGCTTTCTAGCAGCACGTGGAACCTAGGACTCATTCAGCACCAGTGCTCGTTTTTTTCTTTGTGAAGGACCACAAGGACCAGATTTCACTATCATTAAGATATCGTTTTGAACGGTACTAGTGAACGAAAGCGTTGATCGATAAATTGAAGAGATATATAAGGTTTCCTATATACTGTGAGCAAAATATTTGCAAGCTAACGAAGAAATTTACCTGAGGCGACGGTGCTCTTCTGCTCCTGCGATGTGCATTTTAGAACCGCGTACGGGTCCATGTTGCCTGCAGCAAACAATTCGCAGCCACGGAACTCGTCAGCGAGAATCGATCCCGCCAATTAGACACCAGCAAAGGCGAAAGCACAAACAACTCGAGAATATTGCGCCGATCTGGCTGATCGGGAGGCCATCACTTCACCGAGCTACTTGATCGAGCGGGGAACGGGAAAGCAGAGCCGAATTCAAGCAGAACAGAACTCGATGTGGGGAGGGAGAGGCCGAAGGTAGCTTACAGAGGTAGTCGGTGTTCTCGAGTCCCTTGGCTCCGACGAGCAGCACCTCCAGCGTCCCCTGCGCCATCTTCTCTCCGGGCCTGATCTGACTGATCTCGCCTTCCTCTCCCGCTCGCTCGATCAGGAATTATATGCTGATGGGTAGGCAGCACGACTGAAGGTCAAGACTGATTGCTGTAGATCCGATCCGAGACCCGGGGCGCCGCTGTATGTATAGGACTAGGAGTTGAAAAATGGAAGGCTCGGCCGCGTCTTCCTCGCACCTCCCCCACGTCGCGTCACATGGACGCGGTGTGTGGTAGGGCATAGGCGACTTGCCAACTTGCCGAAGGCAGGTCAAGTACCGCGCGGCGCGCCAATGGGGGGTGGGGTGGGGGCGGTGGGTTCTTCCGCCGGTTTCGCGCGTGTCTGCCCGTAGCCCGGCCGTGCCGATTGGATGATTGAGGAGCGAGAGGACGGGTTTGACGCGCCCAGTCTGTCACCGTTCGTGTGATCGTGCAGGTGCAGTGTAGTAGTTGCATCGTCCATGGACGGTGGCCGTCCGGGGCCACAACTGCATTTTTTTAGAGGCCACGAACGCTATATATCGCCCGTTGCAATCCCTAGCGTAGCGTTTCCTCACTAGGGACCGTGGACGGGCCGGCCCATTATAAATTGAGCGAGAAAACTGCCAGGAGCGATTTTACAAGGTTCCTAAGAGGTTTTTCGAACCTTGTCGAAGGTTCCCGATTCGTTTTCTTACTGGTTTGCTGGTTTATTTTTTTTCTTCTCTTTTTTGTTTCTATAATTCACAAATTTCAAGAAATATCCAGAAAATGTTTAAGATTTCCTAATTATTTGCATTTCCAAAAAAAGTTTGGAATTTTCTAAAATGATTATGTTTTCAAATTTTGTGCGTGTTTTCACAAAAATGCTTACTAATACAAAAATATTCAATCATTTCAAAGAATAATTTAGATTTCACAATTTGTTCGCATTTAAAAAAAAATGTGTTCCTCAAAAATATTTGAAAAATAAAAAACTGTTCCCATTTATAAAACGAATGTCCAAAAATTCAAAAATAGTTCACAATTTTAAGAAATGTTCACAAATTTTAAAAATAATTCGCGATTTTGAAAATTGTTAGAGGTTTCATACAATTTTTTCCGATTTTCAAAAAATGTTCGTGGACATTTCTTGTATTTTTCGTGAACATTTTTTAAAATTCATGAACTTTTTTTCCTGAAATTGTGAACTTTATAAAAATTCATAATAGTTTCAAAGTTTCATGAATATTTTTTGAATTCGTGAACATATATTGAATTTGTGAACATATTTTGCATTCATGAACAATTTTTAAATAACCATAAATATTTTCCTGAATTTATGAAAAAATTATTTGGGAGTTTTCTTCAAATTATAAATTAATCTGATCGAAAAAATGAAATGGGAAAGAACAAAACAAAAAATAGGCGTGCACTCGCTCGCTGGACCAGACCCATCTTGCTTGAGAGATACAAGGTAGCGCTCGCTATGAGCGATAGACATCAGCTCCCGTCTAGGGCTCTTGTAGGAGGAGACAGGACAAGAAACATGTGTTGTTTAGTTCAGACCAGTACTACTTATTCACACTACATAGGCTAGATTTTGAATCCTCTAGACTGTGTTGGGCCTCGCTTATATTCTTTGGTTCGAATCCTACAAAAGACTCTGAAAGTAGGATAGGTATGCATGCGTAAACGGAAGAATGGAAAAACATAAAATTTGTAAGTCTTGCATCAAGATTAACAGTGGCTCTATTTTATATGCATTTTTAAACTCATTTGTTGAATACTACTCCATATATCATGTCCCATTGAACAAAGTACATGTCCATTATGCATGTTTTCTGTTTTTTACCCTTTTCGTTGTGAGCATTACATAGTTTGTAGTTTTTATTAGTTATCTTTGGTTTGTTGTGTCTAGGTGCTTTCGAGTAACCATGGACCAAACACGATGAAAAGGCCAGGGTTGGGACCAATACGGGAGATTTCCAGGCACCAAACCCAAGCATTTTGGAGTGCTAATTATGACATTTTAAGTGATCAAATTAAAAATCCAACACCATAGGTGCATTGGCGTCATTCATACGAATCCAACGAGCCCAAGAACGTCAAAATCAAAGTTCATATGAAGAAATGATGACCATTTTACTAAAGGTGTCCAGAGCAAAAGACAACGCTCGATACGACCGGGCATGGTCGTACCACCCCCGACAAGCTCTGAAATCGCCCAGATCAGACGCGATTCTTCGTGGATTTTATCTCAATTTGTTCTGACAACTTCCTTGGCCACCATGGGAGGTGTTGGGATTTGATTTGGCTCATTTAGAGCCCTTGCATCATAGTGGAGAAGCTACCTCAACGGAGGAGACCCAAGGAGGCCTCCTATATACACCTCAACCGTAGCGGTCGTCCATCATCCATACGCGATATACCGATATCCATCACCATCTCCATCTCCATATCCATTGCTAATCCATCACCACCTCCATAGAAGAAGAAGGGCCAAGACAAGAAGAAAGAAGGGGAGGCTTCGCCACCCCCGACAAGCTCTGAAATCGCCCAGATCAGACGCGATTCTTCGTGGATTTTATCTCAGTTTGTTCTGACGACTTCCTTGGCCACCATGGGAGGTATTGGGATTTGATTTGTCTCATCTAGAGCCCTTGTATCAAAGTGGAGAAGCTACATCAACATAGGAGGCCCAAGGAGGCCTCCTATATACACCTCAACCCTAGAGGTCATCCATCATCCATACACGATATGCTGATATCCATCACCATCTCCATCTCCATATCCATTGCTAATCCATGACCACCTCCATAGAAGAAGAAGAAGGGCCAAGACAAGAAGAAAGAAGAGGCTCTGCCACCATGCTGCATCAGTCCTTCGTGCTGATGCGATCTTCACCAAGGATGCCTTATATGTCTCCTATGTATCTATAATTTTTTATTGTTCAATGCTATTATATTATCACTTTTGTATTATTTATATGCCATTTTATATTATTTTTGGACTAACCTATTAATTTAGTGTTCTATGCTAGTTCTGTTTTTTGCTTGTTTTTTGTTTTCCTGGAAACACATACCTATAGAAGTTTTTGACGATTCTTTCTGGACAATAATAGACCCTGGAAGCTTCGGGGAAGTATGAGAAGACCCACGAGGGCCCAACAAACTAGGGGGTGAAGGAAATATGCCCTAGAGGCAATAATAAAGTTATTATTTATTTCCTTATATCATGATAAATGTTTATTATTCATGCTAGAATTGTAATAACCAGAAACATGATACATGTGTGAATACATAGACAAACAGAGTGTCACTAGTATGCCTCTACTTGACTAGCTCGTTGATCAAAGATGGTTATGTTTCCTAGCCATAGACAAAGAGTTGTCATTTGATTAACGGGATCACATCATTAGGAGAATCATGTGATTGACTTGACCCATTCCATTAGCTTAGCACTTGATCGTTTAGTATGTTGCTATTGCTTTCTTCATGACTTATACATGTTCCTGTGACTATGAGATTATGCAACTCCCGTTTACCGGAGGAACATTTTGTGTGCTACCAAACGTCACAACGTAACTGGGTGATTATAAAGGTGCTCTACAGGTGTCTCCAAAGGTACTTGTTGGGTTGGCGTATTTCGAGATTAGGATTTGTCACTCCGATTGTCAAAGAGGCATCTCTGGGCCGACTCGGTAATACACATCACTTAAGCCTTGCAAGCATTGCAACTAATGAGTTAGTTGCAGGATGATGTGTTACGGAACGAGTAAAGATACTTGCCGGTAGCGGGATTGAACTAGGTATTGAGATACCGACGATCGAATCTCGGGCAAGTAACATACCGATGACAAAGGGAACAACGTATGTTGTTATGCGGTTTGACCGACAAAGATCTTCGTAGAATATGTAGGAGCCAATATGAGCATCCAGGTTCCGCTATTGGTTATTGACCGGAGACGTGTCTCGATCATGTCTACATAGTTCTCGAACCTGTAGGGTCTGCACGCTTAAAGTTCGATGATGGTTATATTATGAGTTTATGTGTTTTGATGTACCGAAGGTAGTTCGGAGTCCCGGATGTGATCACGGACATGACAAGGAGTCTCGAAATGGTCGAGACGTAAAGATCGATATATTGGACGACTATATTCGGATACCGGAATGGTTCCGGGTGAGATCAGGATAATACCGGAGCACCTGGAGGTTATCGGAACCCCCCGGGAGGTATATGGGCCTTAATGGGCTTTAGTGGAAAGGAGGGGAAAGGAGCAAGGGAAGGGGCGCCCCCCAAGCCCAGTCCGAATTGGGAGGGGGGCCGCCCCCCTTTCCTTTCCTCCCTCCTTCCTCTTCCTTCCCTCTCCCTCTCTAAATAGGAAAAGGAGGAGTCCTACTCCCGGTGGGAGTAGGACCCCCCCTTGGGCGCGCCTCCTCCCCTTGGCCGGCCCTCTCCCCTCCTTTATATATGGAGGAGAGGGGCACCCCATAGAGTCAACAATTGATCTCTTGGATCTTTTAGCCGTGTGCGGTGCCCCTCTCCACCATAGTCCACCTTGATAATATCGTAGCGGTGCTTAGGCGAAGCCCTGCGATGGTAGAACATCAACATCGTCATCACGCCATCGTGCTGACGGAACTCTCCCTCAAAGCTTGGCTGGATCGGAGTTCGAGGGATGTCATCGAGTTGAACGTGTGCAGAACTCAGAGGTGCCGTGCGTTCGGTACTTGATCGGTCGGATCGTGAAGACATACGACTACATCAACGCGTTGTGCTAACGCTTCCGCTTTCGGTCTACGAGGGTACGTGGACACACTCTCCCCTCTCGTTGCTATGCATCACCATGATCTTGCGTGTGCGTAGGAATTTTTTTGAAATTACTATGTTGCCCAACAGGGGGCGCGCCCCCTGACTTGTGGGCCCCTCGTAGCTCACTTTTCCCTAATTCTTGGCCTATAAATTTCCAAATATTCAGAAGCCCTCAAAGGGACACCCGAAAGAATTTATCACTGCCATAATTATCTGTTCCAAAGAGATCCCATCTGGAGCCCTATTCCTGTACTCTGCCGGAGGGGGGAATCATTAGGGAGGCCATCTTCATCAATCTTGCTGCCTCCATGATGATGTGTGAGTAGTTCCTTCAGGGCCTACGAGTCCATAGTAGTAGCTAGATCTCTCTCTCTCTATATATATATATATCTGTCTATCTCTATCTTGATCTTCAATACAATGATCTTCTCTAAGATCCATCTGATGTAATCTTATGCGGTGTGTTTGTTGGGATCCGATGAATTGGGGGTTTATGATGAGATTATTGATTGAATTATTTTGAATATATTAAAGTTTCTTTACTACAAAATTTTATAGCTTTGTATTTCTTTTGGATCTATCTGTCTACTTTGGCCAAATTAGATTGATTTATCTTCAGTGGGAGAGGTGCTTTATGGTAGGTTAAATCTTGCGGTGATCCTGCCCGGTGACAATAAGGGCAAGGGCACGCATTTGTATTTTTGCTACTAAGGATAAAACAATGGGGTTTGGTCATATTGATTGCTTTTAGTTTGCATACATTATGTCATCTTGCTTAAAGTGTTACTCTGTTTCTATGAACTTAATACTTTGAGATGCATGTTGGATAGCGGTCTTGGGGTGGAGTAATAGTGGTAAATGCAATTGGATCAATGGTCTACTTGTCACAGATGTAATGCTTATATATTTATTATGCCATGGATGGTTATCATAACTATGCACAATTCTATCAATTGCCCAACAGTAATTTGTTCGCCCACTGTTGTTATGCTTTCGAGAGAGATACCACTAGTGAACCTATGGCCGTCGGGTCTATTTTCCATCAATACTAAGTCTCCAACAATTACTCAATTTTCTTTTTGTATTTTCTTTTTATTAATGTGCATATTAATATCAGTTTTAATCTTGTGGCTAGCAAGGAGAAGGTGAGTGAGGACCCACTTGCCTTTGTTGGGTGCAAGAAATTGTTGTGTTTGTGTGCAGGTACTATTCACATTGTCAGTGTGTTGTCTCCTACTGGTTCAATTAGGGCCAATCCTAAGAGTTTGGGGGCCCGAGGCAAAACTACAATCCGGGGCCCTTAGTATAAATGCATAATTAATAATCATCATATGTATATATAATTTGTATCAAATAAAATAATAATTGCATCCAAAATGATTGTGCATATCACATAATGTATTACATATTACCTTCAGAAATTTCTCCTAACATTCTGAGATGCAAAATCACTAACGATAGTATCAATATCAATTTCATCAAGCAAATTTTTCTCGATGCATAAAGTTGCCAAGTCATTTAACCTCTCTTGCGACATTGTAGATCTCAAGTAGTTCTTCAAAAATTTCAACTTCGAAAAACTTCTTTCAGCTGATGCGACAGTAACAGGCATAGTAAAGAAAATCTGGTATGCAAGAGCAATATTGGGATAACAATCTGCTTCCCTCACAAACTCAAAAATCTCCATAGCAGACAATGTTCTATCGGGCAAAGTTGACTGCATAACAATTAACTCAGAAATCAAATCATTTAAATCAACATCACATGAACCACCCAAAGAGAAAGCACTTGCAAATTTTGTACAACTGTCTTTAAGTTCAGAATAGTCCAATGACTTCAAGGCCGTTGAACTCATTAAAAATCCAAATATATTTTGAATGACTCAAGTTTGTCAAATCTAATTTTCAGTGAAGTGGCCGCCTTATCAACCATAATCAAAAAATAATTGACTTTAAAATCCTTATCAGCTTCCAATATCGCTTCATCATTGTCATCTTCACCAAATTGTTTCTTCCTAGAAACACGACGCTTTACTGGAAATGATGGCTCTACACCCATTTCAGATGTGATTTCTTTGGCAATGATCACACTAGAATTAAACCCTTCCTCTCTATAAGTGTCAAAATAAGTCCTCATACCATCTATTTGCTTTAATGCAGTCTCAATGCACATGGATGGTGATTGTAGCTACCTGCTTACTGAATCTACAACAAATAGAATGTCATGCCAAATGACCATGCCAAGTATGAACTCATAGCTGCCAAGCACATCAAACAATTTTTTGCATCACTCCTATCCTTGGGTTCGGTACCACTATCTTCACTTAACTCAAGTAAAGCTGATATTATGTTAGGAGCTTGAAATCTAATTGCTTTAACACTTTCGATATGACTCTCCCAACGAGTATTGCTCAAAGATTTCAAAGTCAAATATGTCACATGGATAATAAAAACTTTCCATCTTTTCGTAGAACCACAGGATAATACATATATTCGTTGCACAATTCCAAAAAAAGAAACAGCTCTACCACAAGATTTAGCCATATCACAAAGGGTAAGATTAAGACTGTGGCAAGCACATGGCATATACAAAGCTCTTGG
Source organism: Triticum urartu (assembly GCF_056163025.1). Lineage (NCBI taxonomy): Eukaryota > Viridiplantae > Streptophyta > Magnoliopsida > Poales > Poaceae > Triticum > Triticum urartu. The sequence continues at coordinate 596,767,250 of NC_141874.1, forward strand.
ATTTACCTCAAGCAACCGACTTTGCACCCCCTTGTATTTTCCTTTCATGTTGGATGCATTGTCATAACCTTGGCCCCTAATATCATCAATATTAAGATCGAAGGACTTCATAGAATCAACCAATACCTTGAAAATTTCCAAACCAGATGTGTCCTCCACTACCCAAAAAGCAAGGAAGTACTCCACAATTTGTATTTTTCCAACAGACATATGAACACATCGAACCACAAACTCATTTGTTCTTGATGACACACATCCAGGGTACAATCTAGGATAACAGAGAACTATTTGGCCACTTTGACAATCTTGAGAATAGAATTTGTAATGTCACCACCCACAAGAGAAATCAACTCGTTTTGAATTTTATGGCTAAGATAATGGTGATGGATCTCTTTGTTTTGAATACACCTAAGATGGCCTTGCATTACGAAATCAAAGTCCGCAACCATCTCCACACAAGCTAAAAATATTCCTTTACAATCATCATAAAGTTGCTCACTGGATCCTCTAAAAGCCAAACTGCGCTTACCCAGAAATTTCACAATGGCAACAATTCTTAACAAAACTTGCCTTATGCGTTCCTTCTACTTTGTGATCTTTTGCTGTAACTCTTTGTCAATTGTTTCATGCTTGCTCAGTCTAACTCTCAATTCATTCCAAGAGTTCATAGTGGTAATATGGTCGACACTAGCTTTGTGCTCTTTTAGTCTCTCATTAATATGCCTCCAATCACAAAACCCATCATTCCCCATTGCACTCTTGCATTTATCAGAATTGAAAAGCTTATAGCAAAAACAAAACACTTTCTTTATTTGTTTTGAAAAAAACTAACCATTTTCTATCACGCACCTCTCCATTGCTCATCTCTCTTGAGTAATGGCCATATAAAAATATCTTGAATTTTCATCCAAAGGATATTTAGTGTTTTATTCTTCCCTTTTAGGCCCCTTTTCCACTAATATGTCCCTCGCTTTGTTATCAAGATTACCCCAATTGCTTGGATCATAAATATCCACACTAACTGGTTCCTCATCAACACTAGTAGATTCTACCACAGATGAATTAAATATGGGCTCATGATCACTCACATTGCTATCATCCATGTTGACGTCAGCATTGCCTTTTGTAGGAGTATGACCATCATCTTCTAGATTGCCATTAGTTCGTTCACCCGCAAGAACTATCACCAACTCGTCTGGATTTCTTAGCGTGCTTGTATTGCTCTTATAATATTTAAAAAGAGATCTGCTTAATGCTCCTTTCTCCTCATCTGCCTACTTATTATTCTCTCTTTTATGACTTCCGGATCGATACTTTCTACCCGTACTCGACATGACCCGGTTGAAATTGAAAGGAATAATTCGCTTTTAAAATTAGCACAAAGATAATTAAAATAATATATTATGTACAAAAGATTATCTAATATAATGATAATCTGCTAGGGCATGGTATAGTACCTTGTCTCGGTAATCTAATCTGGCAACGTGGGCGCGATGATTCTAGCACCCTAAAAATAATTCTGTGTTAATCTGTTCGATCGATCGAGAAATTGGGAGTCTGGATTAGAAAGAAAAGAAATAGGACGAAAATCATGCGATGGAAGAGGGCACACCCAGACATACCTGCTGCAGTCTGCTACGTCTTGAGCTTGCGTTGGTTTTCCCCGAAGAGGAAGGGATGATGCAGCAGAGTGGCGTAAGTATTTCCCTCAGTTTTTGAGAACCAAGGTATCAATCCAGTAGGAGGCCACGCTCAAGTCCCTCGTACCTGCACAAAACGATAGCTACTCGCAACCAACGCGATTAGGGGTTGTCAAGCCCTTCACGGTCACTTACGAGAGTGAGATCTGACAGATAGAATATTTTTGGTATTTTTGGTATAAAGATGCAAAGTAAAAAGTAAAGGCAAAGTAGAAAGCAAAACAATATAAAAGTGATGGAGATTGATATGATGAGAATAGACCCGGGGGCCATAGGTTTCACTAGTGGCTTCTCTCAAGAGCATAAGTATTCTACGGTGGGTGAACAAATTACTATTGAGCAATTGATAGAATTGAGCATAATTATAAGAATATCTAGGCATGATCATGTATATAGGCATCACGTCCGTGACAAGTAGACCGAAACAATTCTGCATCTACTACTATTACTCCACTCATCGACCGCTATCCAGCATGCATCTAGAGTATTAAGTTAAAAACAGAGTAACGCCTTAAGCAAGATGACATGATGTATAGAGATAAATTCATGCAATATGAAATAAACCCCATCTTGTTATCCTCGATGGCAACGATACAATACGTGCCTTGCTGCCCCTTCTGTCACTTGGTAAGGACACCGCAAGATCGAACCCAAAGCTAAGCACTTCTCCCATGGCAAGAACTACCAATCTAGTTGGCCAAACCAAACGGATAATTCGAAGAGACTTGCAAAGATAACCAATCATACATAAAAGAATTCAGAGAAGATTCGAATATTATTCATGGAGAGACTTGATCATAAACCAACAATTCATCGGTCTCAACAAACACACCGCAAAAAGAAGATTACATCGAATAGATCTCCACAAGAGAGGGGGAGAACTTCGTATTGAGATTCAAAGAGAGTGAAGAAGCCATCTAGCTACTAACTATGGACCCGAAGGTCTAAGGTAAACTACTCACACTTCATCGGAGGGGCTATGATGATGTAGAAGCCCTCCGTGATGACGGCCCTCTTTCGGCGGAGCTCCGGAACAGGCCCCAAGATGGGATCTCGTGGATACAGAAAGTTGCGGCGGTGGAATTAGGTTTTTTGGCTCCTGTTCTGATCGTTTGGGGGTACGTGTGTATATATAGGAGGAAGTACGCCGGAGGAGCAACGAGGGGCCCACGAGGCAGGGGGCGTGCCCTAGGGGGGCGCGCCCCCACCCTCGTGACCGCCTCTTTTGTTCCTTGGAGCAGGGTCCAAGTCTCCTGGATCACGTTCGGTGAGAAAATCACGTTCCCGAAGATTTTATTCCGTTTGGACTCCGTTTGATATTCTGTTTCTTCGAAACACTGAAATAAGCAAAAAACAGCAATTCTGGGCTGGGCCTCCGGTTAATAGGTTAGTCCCAAAAATAATATAAAAGTGGAAAATAAAGCCCAATATAGTCCAAAACATTAGATAATATAGCATGGAGCAATCAAAAATTATAGATACGTTGGAGACGTATCAGGCATCCCCAAGCTTAATTCCTGCTCGTCCTCGAGTAGGTAAATGATAAAAAGATAATTTTTGATGCGGAGTTCTACTTGGCATAATTTCAATGCAAATCTTCTTAATTGTGGTATGAATATTCAGATTAGAAAGATTCAAGACAAAGGTTTATATTGACATAGAAGTAATAATACTTCAAGTATACTAACAAAGCAATTATGTCTTCTCAAAATAACATGGCCAAAGAAAGTTATCCCTACAAAATCATATAGTCTGGCTATGCTCCATCTTCCCCACACAAAGTATTTAAATCATGCACAACCCCGATGACAAGCCAAGCAATTGTTTCATACTCTAACTTTTTCAAAACTTTTTCAATCTTCACGCAATACATGAGCGTGAGCCATGGATACAACACTATAGGTGGAATAGAATGGTGGTTGTGGAGAAGACAAAAAGGAGAAGATAGTCTCACATCAACTAGGTGTATCAACGGGCTATGGAGATGCCCATCAATAGATATCAATGTGAGTGAGTAGGGATTGCCATGCAATGGATGCACTAGAGCTATAAGTATATGAAAGCTCAAAAAGAAACTAAGTGGGTGTGCATCCAACTTGCTTGCTCATGAAGACCTAGGGCAATTTGAGGAAGCCCATCATTGGAATATACAAGCCAAGTTCTATAATGAAAGATTCCCACTAGTATATGAAAGTGATAACATGAGAGACTCTCTACTATGAAGATCATGGTGCTACTTTGAAGCATAAGTGTGGTAAAAGGATAGTAACATTGTCCCTTCTCTCTTTTTCTCTCATTTTTTATATATGGCCTTTCTCTTTTTTTTATTTGGGCTTCTCTGGCCTCTTTTATATTTTTTTTCATCCGGAGTCTCATCCTGACTTGTGGGGGAATCATAGTCTCCATCATTCTTTCCTCACTGGGACAATGCTCTAATAATGATGATCATCACACTTTTTATTTTTCTTACAACTCATCAATTACAACTCGATACTTAGAACAAAATATGACTCTATATGAATGCCTCCGGCGGTGTACCGAGATATGCAATATGACAATGATGGAGTGTGTCATAATAAACGGAACGGTGGAAAGTTGCATTGGCAATATATCTCGGAATGGCTATGGAAATTCCATAATAGGTAGGTATGGTGGCTGTTTTGAGGAAGGTATATGGTAGGTGTATGATACCGGCGAAAGGTGCGCGGTATTAGAGAGGCTTGCAAAGGTGGAAGGGTGAGAGTGCGTATGATCCATGGACTCAAATTAGTCATAAAGAACTCATATACTTATTGCAAAAAATCTAGAAGTTATCAAAGCAAAGTACTACGCGCATGCTCCTAGGGGGATAGATTGGTAGGAAAAGACCATCGCTCGTCCCCAACCGCAACTCATAAGGAAGACAATCAATAAATAAATCATGCTCTGACTTCATCACATAACGATTCACCATACGTGCATGCTACAGGAATCACAAACTTCAACACAAGTATTCTTTAAATTCACAACTACTCAACTAGCATGACTTTAATATTATCACCTCCATATCTCAAAACAATTATCATGCTTCAATCTTTTCTTAGTATTCAACACACTCAAAAGAAAGTTTCACAAATCTTGAATACCAAGCATATCATTATTAGGCAAATTACCATGCTACTAAGAGACTGTCAAATTAATTTAAGTGAAGCATGAGAGATCAATAGTTTCTTTAAAACGAATCCACCACCGTGCTCTAAAAGATCTAAGTGAAGCACATAGAGCAAAATTATAATGCTCAAAAGATATAAGTGAAGCACATAGAGCAAAATTATCTAGCTCATAGGATATAAGTGAAGCACATAGAGCAAAATTATCTAGCTCATAGGATATAAGTGAAGCACATAGAGTGTTCTATCAAATTTTAATTCATGTATGGCTCTCTCAAAAGGTGTGTACAGAAAGTATGATTGTGGTATACTAGCAAACAAATACACAAATAATACAAGACACTCCAAGCAAAACACATATCATGTTGGTGAATAAAAATATAGCTCCAAGTAAATTACCGATGGAAGTGGACGAAAAGAGGGGATGCCTTCCGGGGCATCCCCAAGCTTTGACTTTTTAGTGTCCTTGGATTATCTTGGGGGTATCATGGGCATCACCAAGCTTAGGCTCTTGCCACTCATTGTTCCATGATCCATCAAAAGAATTCACCAAAAACTTGAAAACTTCACAACACAAAACTCAAAATAGAAAACTCGTGAGCTCCGTTAGCGAAAGAAAACAAAAGACCACTTCAAGGTACTGTAATGAACTCATTATTTATTTATATTTGTGTTAAACCTACTGTATTACAACTTCTATATGGATTATAAATTATTTTACTAGCCATAGATTCATCAAAATAAGCAAACAACACACGAAAAACAGAATCTGTCAAAAACAGAACAATCTGTAGTAATCTGTAGCTAGCGCAAGATCTAGAACCCCAAAAATTCTAAAATAAATTGCTGTACGTGAGGAATTTATCTATTAATAATCTGCAATAAAATTAACTAAATAGCACTCTTAAAATAAAAATGACAGCAGTTCTCGTGAGCGCTGAAGTTTCTGTTTTTTACAGCAAGTTCAACAAGACTTTCCCCAAGTCTTCCCAACGGTTCTACTTGGCACAAACACTAATTAAACACAAAAAACACAACCAAAACAGAGGCTAAATAATTTATTTATTACTAAACAGGAGCAAAAAGCATGGAATAAAATAAAATTGGGTTGCCTCCCAACAAGCGCTATCGTTTAACGCCCCTAGCTAGGCATAAAAGCGAGGATAGATCTAGGTATTGCCATCTTTGGTAGGCAATCCATAAGTGGCTCTCATGATAGTTTCATATGGTAATTTTATTTTATTTCTTGGAAAGTGCTCCATGCCCTTTTTAATGGAAATTGAAATCTAATATTCCCTTCCTTCATATCAATAATCGCACCAACCGTTCTAAGGAAAGGTCTACCAAGAATAATAGGGCAAGAAGGATTGCAATCTATATCAAGAACAATGAAATCTATGGGCACATAATTCCTATTTGCAACAATAAGAACATCATTAATTCTTCCCATAGGTTTCTTAATAGTGGAATCCACAAGATGCAAGTTTAGAGAGCAATCATCAAAATTACGGAAATCTAGTAAATCACACAAAGTCTTGGGAATAGTAGAGACACTAGCACCCAAGTCACACAAAGCATAAAACTCATGATCTTTAATTTTAATTTTAATAGTTGGTTCCCACTCATCATAGAGTTTTCTAGGGATAGAAACTTTCAACTCAAGTTTTTATTCATAAGATTGCATCAAGGCATCAACAATATGTTTGGTGAAGGCTTTATTTCGACTATAAGCATGTGGAGAATTTATCACGGATTGCAACAAGGAAATAGAATCAATTAAAGAGCAACTTTCATAATTAAATTCCTTGAAATCCAATATAGTGGGTTTAGCAACATCTAGATTTTTATTTCTTTCAATCCCACTTTCATCTATTTCGTCATTAAGATCTAAATACTCCGAATTTTTAGAACGCCTTCTAGGTAAAGGAAGATCATATTCAGTTTCATCAAGATTCATATTGCAAAATAAAGATTTAATTGGAGACACATCAATAACTTTTAGATCTTCATCTTGATTTTCATAGGAATTGGAAGAACACGCTTTAATAAATGCAACTTTCGAAGCACGCATCCTAGCGGTTCTTTCTTTACACTCATCAATTGAAATTCTCATTGATTTTAGAGACTCATTAATATCATGCTTAGGTGGAATAGATCTAAGTTTCAAAGCATCAACATCAAGAGCAATTCTATCAATGTTCCTAGCCAAACCATCAATCTTAAGCAATTTTTCTTCAATCATAGCATTAAAATTCTTTTGCGAAGAAATAAATTCTTTAATATTAGATTCAAAATCAGAGGGCATCTTATTATAATTTCCATAAGAGTTGTTGTAGGAATTCCCATAATTATTAGAAGGATTACTAGGATATGGCCTAGGATTAAAATTCCCTCTATAAGCGTTGTTACCAAAATTATTCCTACCAACAAAATTCACATCCATAGATTCATGGTTATTCTCAATCAAACTAGACAAAGGCATATCATTAGGATCAGAAGAAACACTCTTAGTAGCAAATAATTTCATAAGTTCATCCATCTTTTCACTCAACACATTAATTTCTTCTATCGCATGCACCTTTTTATTAGAAGTTCTTTCAGTATGCCATTGAGAATAATTAACCATAATATTATCTAGGAGTTTAGTAGCATCTCCTAAAGTGATTTCCATAGAAGTGCCTCCCGCGGCCGAATCTAAAAGATTTCCAGAAGCAAAATTCAATCCGGCATAAAATTTTTGTATAATCATCCACAAATTCTCTCCCAAGCTTGTGCAACATGTTCATGATCAAGTTGTTTAAAGTTCATTATATCGTTTCTAAGAGAGATGATCTTAGCGGGAGGAAAATACTTAGAGATAAAAGTATCTTTGCACTTGTTCCATGAATCAATACTATTCTTAGGCAAAGACGAAAACCAAGCTTTAGCACGATCTCTAAGCGAAAAAGGAAATAGCTTCAATTTAACGACATCATTATTGACATCTTTTTTCTTTTGCATATCACATAAATCGACGAAGCTATTCAGATGAGTAGCGGCATCTTCACTAGGAAGGCCGGCGAATTGATCTTTCATAACAAGATTCAACAAAGCAGTATTAATTTCACAAGATTCAGCATCGGTAAGAGGAGCAATCAGAGTGCTAAGGAAATCATTATTATTGGTATTGGTGAAGTCACACAATTTAGTAGTGTCTTGAGCCATCGCGACAAACAAGCAATCTAACACACGAGCAAACAAAAAGCAAGCGGACAAAAGAGGTAAGTAGATTGGGAGGATAGAGAGAGAGAGAGGGCAAATAAAACAGAAAGGGTGAATTGGGGAGAGAGGAAAACGAGAGGCAAATGGCAAATAATGTAATGCGAGAGATAGGGATTGTGATGGGTACTTGGTATATTGACTTCTTGCGTAGACTCCCCGGCAACGGTGCCAGAAATCCTTCTTGCTAGGTCTTGAGCTTACGTTGGTTTTCCCCGAAGAGGAAGGGATGATGCAGCAGAGTAGCGTAAGTATTTCCCTCAGTTTTTGAGAACCAAGGTATCAATCCAGTAGGAGGCCACACTCAAGTCCCTCGTACCTGCACAAAACGATAGCTACTCGCAACCAACGCGATTAGGGGTTGTCAAGCCCTTCACGGTCACTTACGAGAGTGAGATCTGATAGATAGAATATTTTTGGTATTTTTGGTATAAAGATGCAAAGTAAAAAGTAAAGGCAAAGTAGAAAGCAAAACAATATAAAAGTGATGGAGATTGATATGATGAGAATAGACCCGAGGGCATAGGTTTCACTAGTGGCTTCTCTCAAGAGCATAAGTATTCTACGGTGGGTGAACAAATTACTGTTGAGCAATTGATAGAATTGAGCACAATTATGAGAATATCTAGGCATGATCATGTATATAGGCATCACGTCCGTGACAAGTAGACCAAAAGATTCTGCATCTACTACTATTACTCCACTCATCGACCGCTATCCAGCATGCATCTAGAGTATTAAGTTAAAAACAGAGTAACGCCTTAAGCAAGATGACATGATGTAGAGAGATAAATTCATGCAATATGAAATAAACCTCATCTTGTTATCCTCGATGGCAACGATACAATACGTGCCTTGCTGCCCCTTCTGTCACTGGGTAAGGACACCGCAAGATCGAACCCAAAGCTAAGCACTTCTCCCATTGCAAGAACTACCAATCTAGTTGGCCAAACCAAACGGATAATTCGAAGAGACTTGCAAAGATAACCAATCATACATAAAAGAATTCAGAGAAGATTCAAATATTATTCATAGATAGACTTGATCATAAACCCACAATTCATCGATCTCAACAAACACACCGCAAAAAGAAGATTACATCGAATAGATCTCCACAAGAGAGGGGGAGATCTTTGTATTGAGATTCAAAGAGAGAGAAGAAGCCATCTAGCTACTAACTATGGACCCGAAGGTCTGAGGTAAACTACTCACACTTCATCGGAGGGGCTATGATGATGTAGAAGCCCTCCGTGATGACGTCCCTCTTCCAGCGGAGCTCCGGAACAGGCCCCAAGATGGGATCTTGTGGATACAGAAAGTTGCGGCGGTGGAATTAGGTTTTTTGGCTCCTGTTCTGATCGTTTGGGGGTACGTGTGTATATATAGGAGGAAGAAGTACGTCGGAGGAGCAACGAGGGGCCCACGAGGCAGGGGGCGCGCCCTAGGAGGGCGCTACCCCACCCTCGTGACCGCCTCTTTTGTTACTTGGAGTAGGGTCCAAGTCTCCTGGATCACGTTCGGTGAGAAAATCACGTTCCCGAAGATTTTATTCCGTTTGGACTCCGTTTGATATTCCGTTTCTTTGAAACGCTGAAATAGGCAAAAAATAGCAATTCTTGGTTGGGCCTCCGGTTAATACGTTATTCCCAAATATAATATAAAAGTGGAAAATAAAGCCCAATATAGTCCAAAACAGTAGATAATATAGCATGGAGCAATCAAAAATTATAGATACGTTGGAGACGTATCACAGTCGCAGCCAAGGTCGAAGATATCCTGCTGTTGCAGTCATCGCGCCGTTCGTTCGTGAGGAACCAAAGTCAAAGAGATTAGACGAATAGGAACAGCGAAACAGGAAAAAGGGCAGGGAACGACCGACCGATCCTTATTCCTAAGTTACAGGAAATCAATCCAACGATTCCTTTTCCTCTTTGATCTCTCCTGACCACGTATGTGCAAACATGGGCCAGGCTCAACGTATTGCTTTTACTTTCCTAGGCTAGCACGTGAAGCTGAGCGAGGCGGTGAGAGATTTTTTTCCCGTCGAAGACCTGTATGTACCTAACGTACATATACCTGGGAGGGGGCCCCTAGATTTTGGGGGACTGGGGCGGCCACGCCGTTCCAACCCCCCCCCCCCCAGGACCGGCCCTGGGTTCAATAAACCTTGGTTCTTAACTGAGGGAAATAATATCTGCTATTATACTGCTACACCCTTCCTCTTTGGGGTAATCCAACAACTCCATCACAGGTACCAGAAAAATTTCTGGCGCCGTTGCCGGGGAGACATCACCTAACAAATCAGCTGCCTTCGCACAAAAACTTCCTTCTTTATTGTTTTATTTCTTGCCTAGTTATGCTATCTTTATTATTCTAAAATATAAAATAAAAGATAAATGGATCCTTCTCCACTAGTCGCACTTTTCAAAAATTCTAATTATGATAAACCAATTTCTAGTGATGAAATGCTATTGCTATAAGCTCTTTGAAAGAAAATATGAAATTGAGTGCACTTCATTATCTTTATGAAGTTTTTCTTGAAAATCATGATTTTGATAATTACTATGAAGTGTTAAATAAGAGTTTTATAAAATGATTAATGAAAGTCCCTTGAATGAGAAGCATGATTGCAATGATGTTAGCATCAATTCCATGAATGTCAATTGTGCTAATGATATGCAAAGCTAGAAACTTGGGGATGATGAGTCTGATGACCATGCTATTTTTAGTCTCCATACTAATTGAAAACTTAAAAAAGAAAAACATGATAATCATTATGATTCAAGTGATGAAAATGACACACTTGGTATTGCTTTTTATGGTGACACTATGTCCTTAGGCACCACTCCCTCCTTACCAAAATCTTAGGCATATAAGCTTTTGCATGCAATTCCATAATCTAAGGCACACATGCCTTTTTCTCTCATTCAGTTAGAGCCATAACCAATGAGTCCTATTTTTCTGGAAAGGAAAACAAATAGCTACATGGGTCTCTCATGCAGTTAGCTCATAGCGCCCTCTTCGTTTGAGATTGGATCACTCAAATGAACCTACGCTAATTTTCGTGCTGGATCTAATACGCCTAACATTATGGGAAGGAGGGAGTACTAATGATGATTTTGTTATGCCTATTAATTATTATGATGATCATGATTGGGGTGGTAATTATGATGCTTCTTGCGAACTTGAGAATTTATTTGAGCCTCATAATGAATCTATTATTAATAATAAAATAATACTATTGGAAATGGGTTTGGAATAGCGTCGGCTTTAGGTAAAAAGAATCCCACGTGTTTGAAGAATATACAACCTTATGAAATTTTTGATAAAAGTGGGTTTGGAGAGGTCATGATTTTAATGTTAATCCCACTATCTTGGAAAATTATAAATATGCATGCATGCAGATCATGGAGAGACTGTTTTATATGATAGCTAAATTGTTGAATTTGATTATGATTCTACATGTAATTATTTTGAAAGGGGCAAATATGGTTATAGAAATTTTGATGTTACTAAATTACCTATTTTAATGTTAACATTGTTAGTGTTTCATTCCTCTTTCTTGCATATGCAAGATATTGTTTGCCTTGATAATTTGTTTATTTATAAGATTCCTATGCATGGAAGTATGTTAGACTTAAATGTGTTTGTTACATGCTATTTAATCTCTCTTTATGCTTCAATTCTTGTCTTTCATGTGAGCATCACTAAAATCTCAAGCCTATCTTAATGGCTATAAAGAAAGGGCTTGTTGGGAGACAAACCAATAGTTATCAATTTTATTTTGTGAGTTTACATGATTATTGCTATTGTAGTAATTGTGTTTGTGTCTTTTCTTTCATATTTTTGCCAAGTAAAACCTTTAGGGTGATTTGGATGCTTGTTTATTTGGTTCTACGCAAAAACAAAAACTTTTACGTCACTTATCTAAATTTGTATTCTCTGCTTGAGCGTGATAAATTGCTGAATTTTTTATACAGTGCTTCTATTCAAAATTTCTAAGTTCTGTTAATTTTTCTAAATATTTGGAGTTATAGAAAGTATGATTAAAAATTAGATCTTTACGTGTTGTTCTGTTTTTGACATATTTTGTTCTGATTTCATAGTTTGCTTGTGTTAGAGTTTCCATGCCTTATATTGGGGGATATAAATTGTGGGAATAATAGAATACAGTAGGAATTATGCGAGAACAATTATGAATCTTGTGTTGACAGTACCCAAGTGAATGATTTATTTTATTATACTAACCTATCTCACGAGTTCCATTAAGTTTTGTGAATGAAGTTTTTAAGTTTTGGGTGAGATGGACATATGATAAGAACAAGGAGCGGCAAGAGCCTAAGATTGGGGACGCCCATGGCACCCCAAGGTAGTATTGAAGGAAGACTCAAGCGTCTAAACTTGGGGATGCCCCAGATAGCATTCTCTCTTCCGTCTTCAACATTAACGGTAAACCTTACTCGAAACTATATTTTTATTCTTCACATGATATGTGTCTTGCTTGGAGTCATTGCTTTTATTTTATTTTTGCTTGCTGACCTTCACAATCATCTTTTCCTCTATTCATTTATTATATATATACACATTCATCTTAAATTTATAGAATGATCATTTGTATTTCAATTATATCTTTTTTAGTTGAGGCAATTGCTCTAGTACTTCACTTATATTTATTTGAGCATGGCGATGTGTTTTATAGAAATTAGTTTCATTCTCTTGCTTCACTTATACCCTTTTGAGAGTTAATTAGGAAGTGGTAATTTCCATTAGTTATATGATTGGTCCAAAAATGATAGGTATATAGTAGTTGTATAATAAAAAATTGCATGGACTTGTAGATCATTGACTATGACAATAATTGATTCCTTGCAATAGTTTTGCGACATTGAGATGAAGATATATGAGTGTGTTAGTGAATGATTACGGTTTAGTAGTAATATTGACATTAAGGCTTATGAGTCCATGTACATGGAACTATTAGTCCTTGGCATAGTGAGGAAGTTGGAGCATGATTTATCATTGATTGATATCCTTTGTGTTGCTTGGGTCGGGCCCCGTGATGGTTATATCCTATCACCCCCCTAGGAGCATGCAAGTCGTTCTTTGCTTTTGAGGGCTAATAAGGCTTCTGCAATAAATATTTGAGTTCTTTTTGACTAATGTGAGTTTTTGGACTTTAAAGCACCTCCACCTATCTATATTTTTCCAGCCTATTTAGTACCCTGCATTGCCCACTCTCATCTCAAGACATGGTGCACACTTCGCCGGTGCATCCAACCCTGTGAAATGATACACTCTTTCACACATAAGCCTCATTATTTCTTCCTAAAAATAGCCACCGTATCTACCTATCATGGCATTTCCATAGCCATTCCAAGATATATTGCCATGCAACTTCCACATGCATCTACATGACTTGAGCATTCACTTGTCTTATTGCTTTGCATGATCATATAGAGCTGACATGATGTTTGTGTGGCAAAGCCACCGTTCATCATTATAATGAAGGAAATATGCCCTAGAGGCAATAATAAAGTTGTTATTTATATTTTCTTATATCATGATAAATGTTTATTATTCATGCTAGAATTGTATTAACCGGAAACTTAGTACATGTGTGAATACATAGAAAAAACAGAGTGTCCCTAGTGTGCCTCTACTAGACTAGCTCGTTAATCAAAGATGGTTAAGTTTCCTGACCATAGACATGTGTTGTCATTTGATGAATGGGATCACATCATTAGAGAATGATGTGATGGACAAGACCCATCCGTTAGCTTAGCATAATGATCGTTCAGTTTTATTGCTATTGCTTTCTTCATGACTTATACATGTTCGTCTGACTATGAGATTATGCAACTCCCGAATACCGGAGGAACACCTTGTGTGCTATCAAATGTCACAACGTAACTGGGTGATTATAAAGATGCTCTATGGGTGTCTCCGATGGTGTTTGTTGAGTTGGCATGGATCGAGATTAGGATTTGTCACTCCGTATATCGGAGAGGTATCTCTGGGCCCTCTCGGTAATGCACATCACTATGAGCCTTGCAAGCAATGTGACTAATGAGTTAGTTACGGGATGATGCATTACAGAACGAGTAAAGAGACTTGCCGGTAATGAGATTGAACTAGGTATGAAGATACCGACGATTGAATCTCGGGCAAGTAACATACCGATGACAAAGGGAATGACATATGTTGTTATGCGGTTTGACTGATAAAGATCTCCGTAGAATATGTAGGAGCCAATATAAGCATCCAGGTTCCGCTACTGGTTATTGACCAGAGATGTGTCTCGGTCATGTCTACATAGTTCTCGAACCCGTAGGGTCCGCACGCTTAACGTTCGATGACAATTTGTATTATGAGTTATGTGATTTGATGACCGAAGTTTGTTCGGAGTCCCGGATGAGACCACGGACATGACGAGGAGTCTCGAAATGGTCAAGAGGTAAAGATTCATATATTGGAAGGTTGTATTTGGACATCGGAATGGTTCCGAGTGGTTCGGGCATTTTTCCAGAGTACCGGGAGGTTACCGGTACCCCCCGGGAGAAGTATTGGGCCTATTGGGTCTTATTGGAGGAGAGGAGAAAGGCCACGTGAGAGGGGCACCCCCCTTGCCCAAACTGAATTGGACTAGGGGAGGGGGCTGGGCCCCCTCTTTCCTGCTTCCTCACTCTCCCTTCCCCTCTTCCATCTCCGGTGGAAGGAAGGAGGGGGGCCGAATCCTACTTGGACTAGGAGTCCAGGTAGGACTCCCCCCTTACGGCGCGCCCCCTTAGGCCGGCCACCTCATCCTCCCCCTTTATATACGGAGGCGGGGGGCACCCCAAAGATACAACAGACAATCTCTTAGCCGTGTGCGGTTCCCCCCTCCATAGTTCAACACCTCGGTCATATTGTCGTAGTGCCTAGGTGAAGCCCTGCGTCGGTAACTTCATCATCACCATCACCACGCCATCGTGCTGACAGAACTCTCCCTCGTCCTCAACTGGATGAAGAGCTCGAGGGACGTCATCGTGCTGAACGTGTGCTGAACACGGAGGTGCCGTACATTCGGTGCTAGGATCGGTTGGATCGTGAAGACGTTTGACTACATCAACCGCGTTACTAAACGCTTCCGCTTTCGGTCTACGAGGGTACATGGACACAATCTCCCCGTCTTGTTGCTATGCATCTCCTAGATAGATCTTGTGTGATCGTAGGAATTTTTTTGAAATACTGCATTCCCCAACAATGGTATCAGAGCCAAGTTTATGCGTAGATGTTATATGCACGAGTAGAACACAAAGAGTTGTGGGCGATAATAGTCATACTGCTTACCACCAACGTCTTACTTTGATTCGGCGGTAATGTTGGATGAAGCGGCCCGGACCGTGAATACATGACCGCGTTCATGAGACTGGTTCTATCGACATGCTTTGCACATAGGTGGCTGGCGGGTGTCTGTTTCTCCAACTTTAGTTGAATCGAGTTTGACTATGGTCGGTCCTTGTTGAAGGTTAAAACATCATACTTGACGAAAAATCGTTGTGCTTTTCATGCGTAGGTAAGAACGGTTCTTGCTAGAAGCCCGTAGCAGCCACGTAAAACTTGCAACAACAAAGTAGAGGATGTCTAACTTGTTTTTGCAGGGCATGTTGTGATGTGATATCCTCAAGCCGTGATGAGATATAAATTGTTGTATGAGATGATCATGTTTTGTATAAGTTATCGGCAACTGGCAGGAGCCTTATGGTTGTCGCTTTATTGTATGTAATGCAATCGCCATGTAATTGCTTTACTTTATCACCAAGCGGTAGCGATAGTTGTGGAAGCAATAGT
Source organism: Triticum urartu (assembly GCF_056163025.1). NCBI lineage: Eukaryota > Viridiplantae > Streptophyta > Magnoliopsida > Poales > Poaceae > Triticum > Triticum urartu. The sequence goes on from NC_141874.1 coordinate 596,783,187, forward strand.
TGGCGAGACGACAACGATGCTACGATGGAGATCAAGGTGCCAAGCCGGTGACAATGGAGATCATGATGGTGCTTTGAAGATGGAGATCAAAGGCACAAGATGATAATGGCCATATCATGTCACATATTTGGATTGCATGTGATGTTTATCCTTTATGCATCTTCTTTTGCCTAGTACGGCGGTAGCATTATAAAATGATCCCTCACTAAATTTCAAGGTACAAGTGTTCTCCCTGAGTATGCGCCGTTGCTACATTTCGTCATGCCGAGACACCACATGATGACCAGGTGTGTTAAGCTCTACGTTCACATACAATGGGTACAAGCCGGTTTTTCATGTGCGAAATACTCGGGTTAAACTTGACGATACTAGCATATGCTGATATGGCCTCGAACACTGAGACCGAAAGGTCGAACATGAATCATATAGTAGATATGATCAACATAGAGATGTTCACCACTGAAAACTACACCATCTCACGTGATGATCAGACATGGTTTAGTTGATATGGATCACGTGATCATTTAGATGACTCGAGGGATGGTTATCTAAGTGGGAGTTCTAAAGTAATATGATCAATTGAACTTAAATTTATCATGAACTAGGTCCTGATAGTATTTGCATATCTATGTCGTAGATCAATAGCTCGCGTAGAGCTCCCCTGTTTTATTTTTGATATGTACCTAGAGAAAACTATGTTGAAAGATGATAGTAGCAATGATGCGGACTGTATCCGTGATCTGAGGATTATCCTCATTGCTACATAAAAGAATTATGTCCTTGATGCACCGCTAGGTGACAGACCTATTGCGGGAGCAGATGCGGACGTTATGAACGTTTGACAAGCTCGGTATGATGACTACTTGATAGTTTAGTGCACCATACTTTACGGCTTAGAACTGGGACTTCAAAAATGTTTTGAACTCCACGGAGCATATGAGATATTCCAAGAGTTGAAATTGGTATTTTAGACTCATGCCCATGTCGAGAGGTATGAGACCTCTGACAAGTACTTTGCCTGCAAGATGGAGGGGAATAGCTCAGATAGTGAGCATGCGCTCAGAATGTCTAGGTACTACAATCACTTGAATCAAGTGGGAGTTAATCTTCTAAATAATATAGTGATTGACAGAGTTCTCTAGTCACTATCACCAAGTTACTAGAACTTCATGAATAACTATAATATAGGGATGGAAAAGACAATTCCCGAGGTCTTCGCAATGCTAAAGGTTGCGGAGGTAGAAATCAAATAGAAGCATCAAGTGTTGATGGTTAACAAGACCACTAGTTTCAAGAAAAAGGGCAAATGGAAGAAATGGGAACTTCAAGAAGAATAGCAAGCAAGTTGCTACTCCCGGGAAGAAGCCGAGGTCTGGACCTAAGCCTGAAACTGAGTGCTTCTACTGCAAAGGGACTGGTCACTTGAAGCAGAACTGCCCCAAGTATTTGGCGGATAAGAAGGATGGCAAAGTGAACAAAAGTATATATGATATACATGTTATTGATGTGTACTTTACTAGTGTTCATAATAGCCCCTGGGTATTTGATACTAGTTCATTTGCTATGATTAGTAACTCGAAACAGGAGTTACAAAATGAATAGAGACTAGTTGAGGGCGAGGTGACGTTGTGTGTTGGAAGTGATTCCAAGGTTGATAAGATCACCATCGCATACTCCCTCTACCTTCGGGATCAGTGTTGAACCTAAATAAATGTTATTTGGTGTCTGCATTGAGCTTGAATATGATTGGATCATGTTTATTGCAATACAGTTATTCATTTAAGTCAGAGAATAATTATTGTTCTGTTTACATGAATAAAACCTTCAATGGTCATACACCCAATGTGAATGGTTTGTTGAATCTCGATCGTGGTTATACACATATTCATAATATTGATGCCAAAAGATGCAAAGTTGATAATGATAGTGCAACATATTTGTGGCACTGCCATTTAGGTCATATTGGTGTAAAGCGCATGAAGAAACTCCATGCGGATGAACTTTTGGAATCACTTGATTATGAATCATTTGATGCTTGCGAACCATGCCTCATGGGAAAGATGACTAATCCTCTGTTCTCCGGAACAATGGAGTGAGCCACTGAACTATCGGAAATAATACATACCGATGTATGCGGTCCGCTGAGTGTTGAGCGTCGTGACGGGTATCGTTATTTTCTAACCTTCACAGTTGATTTGAGCAAATATAGGTATATCTACTTAATGAAACACAAGTCTGAATCATTTTAAAAAGTTCAAAGAATTTCAGAGTGAAGTGGAGAATAATCGTAACAAGAAAATAAAGTTTTTGCGATCTGATCGCAGAGGCTAATATTTGAGTTATGAGTTTTGGCCTTCACTTAAAACAATGTGGAATAGTTTCACAACTCACGCCACCTGGAACACCACAGCGTATTGGTGTGTCCGAACATCGTAACCGTGCTTTATTAGATATGGTGCGATGTATGATGTCTCTTACCGATTTACCGCTATCGTTTTGAGGGTTATGCATTAGAGACAGCTGCATTCACGTTAAATAGGGCACCATCTAAATCCATTGAGACGGCACCGTATGAACTATGGTTTGGCAAGAAACCAAAGCTGTCATTTCTCAAAGTTTAGGGTTGCGATGCTTATGTGAAAAAGTTTCAAACTGATAAGCTCGAACCCAAATCGGAGAAGTGCGTCTTCATAGGATACCCAAAAGAAACTGTTGGGTACACCTTCTATCACAGATCCGAAGGCAAGATATTTGTTGCTAAGAATGGATTATTTATAGAGAAGGAGTTTCTCTCAAAAGAAGTGAGTGGGAGGAAAGTAGAACTTGATGAGGTAATTGTACCTTCTCCCGAATTGTAAAGTAGTTCATCACAGAAATCAACTCCAGTGATTCCTACACCAATTAGTGAGGAAGCTAATGATGATGATCATGAAACTTCAGATCAAGTTACTACCGAACCTCGTAGGTCAACCAGAGTACGGTCCACACCAGAGTGGTATAGTAATCCTGTTCTGGAAGTCATGTTACCAGACCATGACGAACCTACGAACTATGAGGAAGCGATGATGATCCCAGATTCCGTGAAATGATTTGAGGCCATGAAATCCGAGATCGGATCCATGTAAGAGAACAAAGTATGTACTTTGATTGACTTGCCCGATGATCGGTGAGCCATGGAGAATAAATGGATCTTCAAGAGGAAGACGGACACTGATAGTAGTGTTACTACCTACAAAGCTCGAATTCTCACAAAAGGTTTTCGACAAGTTCAAGGTGTTGACTACGATGAGATTTTGTCACTTGTGTCGATGCTTAAAGTCTATCCGAATCATGTTAGCAGTTGCAGCATTTTATGAAATCTGGAAAATGGATGTCAAAAACTGTATTCCTTAATGGATTTATTAAAGAAGAGTTGTATATGATGCAACCAAAAGGTTTTCTCAATCCTAAAGGTTCTAACAAAGTGTGCAAGCTCCAATGATCCATCTATGGACGGGTGCAAGCATCTCAGAGTTGGAATATACGCTTTGATGAGTTGATCAAAGCATATAGTTTTTTACAGACTTGTGGTGAAGCCTGTATTTACAAGAAAGGGAGTGGGAGCACTACAGCTTTTCTGATAGGTATATGTGAATGACATATTATTGATCGGAAATGATGTAGAATTTTCTGGAAAGCATAAAGGAGTGTTTGAAAGGAGTTTTTCAAAGAAAAGACCTCGGTGAAGCTACTTACATATTGGGCATCAATATCTATACAGATAGATCAAGACGCTTGATAAGAATTTCGATGAGTACATACCTTGATAAGATTTTGAAGGAGTTCAAAATTGATCAGTAAAAGAAGGAGTTCTTGCCTGAGTTGTAAGGTATGAAGTTGAGTAAGACTCAAAACCCGAACACGGCAGAAGATAGAGAGAGAATGAAAGTCATTCCCTATGCTTCAGCCATAGGTTCTATAAAGTATGCCATGCTGTATACCAGACCTATTGTGTATCTTGCCATGATTTTGGCAAAGAGGTACAATAGTGATCCAGGAGTAGATCACTGGACAGCGGTCAAAATTATCCTTAGAGGAGTCGGTTATGGAGGTGATAAAGAGTTCATCGTAAAGAGTTACATCGATGCAAGCTTTAACACTGATCTGGATGACTCTGAGTCTCAATATGGATACATATTAAAAGTGGGAGAAATTAGCTAGAGTAGCTCCATGCAGAGCATTGTAGACATAGAAATTAGCAAAATACATACGGATCTAAATGTGGCAGACCTGTTGACTAAACTTCTCTCACAAGCAAAACAGGATCACACCTTAGTACTCTTCGGGTGTTAGTCACATGGCGATGTGAACTAGATTGTTGACTCTAGTGAACCCTTTGGGTGTTGGTAACATGGTGATGTGAACTATTGGTGTTAAATCACATGGCGATGTGAACTAGATTATTGACTCTAGTGCAAGTGGGAGACTGAAGGAAATATGCCCTAGAGGCAATAATAAAGTTATTATTTATATTTCCTTATGTCATGATAAATGTTTATTATTCATGCTAGAATTCTATTAACCGGAAACTTAGTACATGTGTGAATACATAGACAAATAGAGTGTCCCTAGTATGCCTCTACTAGAATAGCTCGTTAATCAAAGATGGTTAAGTTTCCTGACCATAGACATGTGTTGTCATTTGATGAACGGGATCACATCATTAGAGAATGATGTGATGGACAAGACCCATCCATTAGCTTAGCATAATGATCGTTTAGCTTTATTGCTATTGCCTTCTTCATGACTTATACATGTTCCTCTGACTATGAGATTATGCAACTCCCGAATACCGGAGGAACACCTTGTGTGCTATCAAATGTCACAACATAACTGGGTAATTATAAAGATGCTCTAGAGGTGTCTCTGATGGTGTTTGTTGAGTTGGCATGGATCGAGATTAGGATTTGTCACTCCGTATATCAGAGAGGTATCTCTGGGCCCTCTCGGTAATGCACATCACTATGAGCCTCGCAAGCAATGCGACTAATGAGTTAGTTACGGGATGATGCCTTAAGGAACGAGCAAAGAGACTTGCCAGTAACGAGATTGAACTAGGTATGAAGATACCCACTATCGAATCTCGGGCAAGTAACATATCGATGACAAAGGGAATGGCGTATGTTGTTATGCGGTTTGGCCGGTAAAGATCTTCATAGAATATGTAGGATCCAATATGAGCATCCAAGTTCTACTATTGGTTATTAACCGGAGATGTTTCTCGGTCATGTCTACATAGTTCTCAAACCCGTAGGGTTCTCACGCTTAACGTTTGATGACGATTTGTATTATGAGTTATGTGATTTGATAACCGAAGTTTGTTCGAAGTCCCGGATGAGATCGCGAACATGACGAGGAGTCTCGAAATGGTATAGAGGTAAAGATTCATATATTGGAAGGTTGCATTTGGACATCGGAATGGTTCCGAGTGGTTCGGGCATTTTTTCGGAGTATCGGGAGGTTACCGGAACCCCCCGGGAGAAGTATTGGGCCTATTGGGCCTTATTGGAGGAGAGGAGAAAGACCACGTGAGAGGGGCGCCACCCCCCTTTCCCAAACCGAATTGGACTAGGGGAGGGGGTCGGCCCCCCTCTTTCCTTCTCCCTCACTCTCGCTTCCCCTTTTCCCTCTCCGATGGAAGGAAGGAGGGGGGCCAAATCCTACTTGGACTAGGAGTCCAAGTAGGACTCCCCCCTTATGGCGTGCGCCCTTAGGCTAGACACCTCCTCCCCCCCCCTTTATATACGGAGGTGGGGGGCACCCCAAAGACACAATGGACAATCTCTTAGCCGTGTGCGGTGCCCCCCTCCACAGTTCAACACCTTGGTCATATCGTCGTAGTGCTTAGATGAAGCCCTGCGCCGGTAACTTCATCATCACCGTCGCCACGCCGTCGTGATGACAGAGATCTCCCTCGTCCTCAACTGGATCAAGAGCTCGAGGGACGTCATCGTGCTGAACGTGTGCTGAACATGGAGGTGCCGTAAGTTCGGTGCTAGGATCGGTTGGATCGTGAAGATGTCTGACTACATCAACCGCGTTACTGAACACTTCCGCTTTCGGTCTACGAGGGTACGTGGACACACTCTCCCTGTCTCGTAGCTATACATCTCCTAGATAGATCTTGCGTGATCGTAGGATTTTTTTTTTGAAATACTGCGTTGCCCAACAATGGTATCAGAGCCAAGTTTATGCGTAGATGTTATATGCATGAGTGGAACACAAAGAGTTGTGGGCGATAATAGTCATACTGCTTACCACCGACGTCTTACTTTGATTCGGCAGTATTGTTGGATGAAGCGTCCCGGACCGACATTACATGACCGCGTTCATGAGACTGGTTCTGCCGACGTGCTTTGCACACATGTGGCTGGCGGGTGTCTGTTTCTCCAACTTTAGTTGAATCGAGTTTGACTACGGCCGGTCCTTGTTGAAGGTTAAAACATCACACTTGACGAAAAATCGTGTGGTTTTGATGCGTAGGTAAGAATGATTCTTGCTAGAAGCCCATAGCAGCCACGTAAAACTTCCAACAACAAAGTAGAGGACGTCTAACTTGTTTTTGCAGGGCATGTTGTGATGTGATATGGTCAAGACATGATGAGATATAAATTTTTGTATGAGATGATCATGTTTTGTAGAAGTTATCGGCAACTGGCAGGAGCCTTATGGTTGTCGCTTTATTGTATGAAATGCAATCGCCATGTAATTGGTTTACTTTATCACTTAGCGGTAGCGATAGTCGTAGAAGAAATGGTTGGCGATACGAAAACGATGCTACGATGGAGATCAAGGTGTCAAGCCGGTGACGATGGAGATCATGACAGTGTTTTGGAGATGGAGATCAAAGGCACAAGATGATGATGGCCATATCATATCACATATTTTGATTGCATGTGATGTTTACCCTTTATGCATCTTATTTTGCTTAGTACGGCGATATCATTATAAGATGATCCCTCACTAAATTTCAAGGTACAAGCACTACAAAAAAATACACTTCCGTGATGATACGTGCTTGTCACAGTAGGTCGCTTTTTTTGTCATGCATGTACATCCATGACAAATTTATGACAGAATCAAGATAGTCATACTTGTGCTGTCGTAGAAGTGTTCCATGACATTACCAAAATTATCATCACGGAAGTGTCCACTTCCATGACGATAAATCGCGCGTCACAGAGGTGCTTTCGTCAAGGGTGACCAACACGTGGCATCCACCATAACGGAACGTTGTTAAGCTATCGGGTCGGGTTTTGGATCCGATACCCGTTAACAGCCCCGACTAATGGGAAATTTCCACGTGTAAAATTCTTATTGGCCGGACGAAACACGTGTCAGCTCATTAGTGGGTCAGATAGGCGCCTATGATATGTCGACACGTGGCACGACCCAACAAGTTTAAATGGGCCGGCCCAACTGAAGGCCCACAAGATTTTGCGGACCATAATGGGCCGGCCCAGCTAAAGGCCCACGAGATTTTGCGGACCGTAATGGGCTGGCCCAGCTAAAGGCCCACAAGATTTTGCGGGCCATAATGGGCCGGCCCAGGTAAAGGCCCAGAAGACTTTCGTGTGCCATAATGGGCTGGCCCAGGTAAAGCCCACAAGATTCTTGCGGGTCATAATGGGCCGGCCTAGCTAAAGGACCATGAGATTTCGCCGACATTAATGGACCGGCCCAGCTGTAGGCCCACAAGATTTTGAGGACCCTAGTAGGCCAGCCCATTAACTGGCTGCCATGTTTTGGGCCAAATGCCGGCCCATATTTGATCCGGTCCATTAACGGCCTGCCACGCTCCAGGCCTAATAGTGGCCCATATGAGATCCGGCCCGTTAAAAGCCTACCACGTTCTGGGCCAAATTGCGGCCCAGATCAGGTCCGGCCCTTTAAGAGGCTTTGGGCTCAATTATGGCCCATATCAGATTCGGCCCGTCAACTGGACACTATGCTTTCGGGCCCACTTGCTAAAGGCCCACTTAGTAATTCGGCCTGATATTAGTTTTGGCCTGTTAAGGGCCCGTTTAACATTTCGGCCCTATATTAATTTCGGCCTGTTAAAAGCCAGTCATATAGTTGGGCCTAACTACGGCCCTGTTTGCATCCGGCCTGCTCGCAGCCGATATCTGATTAGGCCAAATAAGGACCGAGACAATTTTGGCCTGTTAAAAGCCCGTGATTTGATTCGCACAATCATGGGCCGGGGTTCATTTCATGCTGCTGCGTAACTAGTATGAATTAAGAACAAAGCTACTCTATACAATAAAGAAATTACGGCATAGTAACTTAGAATAAACCTACACTATACAATAAAGGGTTTAAGGTATATTACATCCACTGGGCATCGAAGTTCACCACCAGTGATCATAAAGCGCAATGTAGAAGCAGATTACAAAAACTGGGCACCATTGCAGCATAACAAAATAATACTGAACCGAGATCACTTCCAAGACAGTTCAAGAAAGGTTAGCCTTGCGGGGGAACTGCTGCGCAAGCTGCTGAGCAAGGCTGTGAGACCGGCCTAGCATGTCGGTCATAGCTTCCAGGTGTAGCTGTTTGGCGATGAGGTTCTCATTGGTGTTCTCTGCAATCTTTCTTAGAGATAGGACTTCAAGTCGAAGTTGAGTTGCAGAATGCCTTTCTGCTAGAACTTGGGACAGAAGAAGTCGAACTGATTCAGACAACGAATTCTGTGAGCTTGTCTGACTGTTAGTGTCAAGTAACTTGAACACTGCATCAAGACAAGACTTTGGGGTTGTCTCGCTATCTTCAAGATGTTTTGCCTTCTTTGCTGCAATATATGTTGGGTTTGTCTCATAGCCTTCAGCAGACTTGTGCATGCCATCAGGCATATCACCCTGAAACAAAGCAGAGAGATGACAGGTTTTCCACGTGTATAAACAAAGATGATAACTGTTCTGTCAATTCTATCCAATTTCAAATTAGAAAATAAAGAGTATGTTCAAAATATCAATAGCATAATTTGGCATTGTTCATAATGTGGGGAGCTTCACCACACTACTGGATTACCATGTCAACATAACAAGCATAGATGAAGGGCAAAGAAAATCATTGTATCTATTTTGGCTAATGTGCATGGCATGTTGTTCATATCATCAGCCACATCAGTAAGATAAAACAGGAGATGACAAGGTGCAAACGTGGGCTGGGCTGCTTCACCACACACTGGATTATAGATCCACAAAAACAAGCATACATATAGGGAGTATTAAGTAATGTGCATGGTATGAATAAGGAATTCGGTTTTACAAGTAAAACTTAGAACTTACGGTTCTTACGAACATGCATTTTGGTAGAAACAGCAAACTAAACAGCAGTAAACGATAGGGAGTATGAGCAAATTAAACAACAGTTGAGGATAAAGGCTTTAGAAGGACTGACTTACATTAACAGTTAACACCGGCTTTATAATGCCCTTCTCCATGTCAAGGGAAGGATAACTCAAGAATTTCAGCACAGAATCTTCTTCATAAGCATTGCCTGTACTCTACATTTTGTAGAGAGTAATTATAGATATGATAATACTGGAAGGGGTAGAGGATAATGAAGATAAGATGCAGATTGATGCTACATAATCAACTACCAATCCCTGGAAGTACAAGCGTTACATGACAAAATGTACTGACAAGAGCAATGGGCTACACTTCTGCACTGGAATTGTCTGTGTATTCTACTTGTTGGTAAGATTAAATATAGATCTGATCTTTTTTAGTAAATGGTGGGCGAGGGAGATAAGATGCAGAATGCTACAAAATGAACCAGTCCCTCTTCCCATAATACAAGAGTGTTTTGAACACTGGTGTACTGTACAAAACATTCTTATATTATGGGACGGAGGGAGTAGCTATTAATGTAAGTACAGTGATAGACCACGTTCAGTCCTTACAAGAAGACTGCAGAGCTAAACCTCTTCAAAAGCATTGGGTTGATTCTAAATTTATGTAAGAGTCCATACGGATCTTATAATGTCCACCAAATGGACGATTACGAGGCTAACATGTGCAGTGATGCTACATAATCAAACATCTATGAAAGTAAATATGGTCATACAGGGCAAGAGGTACTCACAAGAGCAATGCAGTGTGCAGTATAGTTGCGAGATTCTGTGGTCCCTTGAGAACGGATGTTCTTCTGCTAACAATTTTCGTACAAGTGAGACATTAAGGAAAATGCAGAAATGTAGTTCAAATTGTGATGTGATATCATAGACAGTACCTTACGCTGCAGTCGAGACCAATGTGTAACAAGATTATTCCAATCACCGTTGGATAAATGTAGCACCGGAGACTTTACAGAAATTCCGTTCAGAGGCTTGCCATCGAAGTGCGCTTGCCTCAGGTAGGAACGATACTTCATCAACGAGTGCTTGAAAAGCGCAACCAACCCTTGCTCGTCATCACAATCCAGTTTGCGCCTCACCTATTTAAAAGAATGAAATCTTGTGTTTTCTATCAGCAGAAACATATGCAGTAATGACCATGAATAACATTTGTACATTACTTACGCGTAAGTTGCGGAGGAAGACTGGAAATTGTTCTGTGTCTGCAGTATAATCTTTCCATGAAGGAAAGATGCGCACAAAGTTCCTGACAACAACATAAGCTTCATCTTCTAAACTGGGAAGAAATGGAACATGGGTCCTATTTGCTGCAATTGGGGCTCTCTCTGGTTCGAAAAGGGATTTGGCAACTGGATTTGGTGTACTCTTTGCTGGAATGGGGGTTTTGCGTCGTACAGCTGGTGCTATGTCAACTCGCATAATCATACTGTTTGCTGCAGTTGGGGTCTGCTGAGTTGGGGCATCAGAAATGACCAGTGTAGTAGGGCTAGAGTCTGCTAGAGTTGGGGTATTTTGTGGGTTAGGTGATATTGCAACTACACCTAATGGGCTATTTGATTTATCACGTGCCACTACCTTTTCCAAATACTTTGCTTGTGCTCCTCCACGATCAGCAATCGCCCTCTTCCTTTTGAACGTCTGATACACAAGAACAACATTTGAATGGATAAATATGGTATGATGACAGATGGAATATGTACTAAAAATGGATAGGCGGGGCGTATTCACATACACGATGCGTAAACTAAGCTAATGGCAGTTCAACAAAGTAGAAGCAATACAAAGCATCTGTTGCAAGATATGTGCGAGCAATGTAACCTTGGAAAGTTAGAGCAAGTACCTTGATGGGTGAATAAGATAGGGCATCTTCCTCTGACTCCTCCACTAGGGAGCTATATTGACTTAGGTCTCCCTCTAGCTCAGAATCACTGCTAGGATCATATTCTGAGCATGAATCTGTAGGTGGAGAGTGTTTGCATTGCATTGCATCCAGACTTGATTTCAGTCCCTTAATGCCAAGTTTGGAAGCCATGGCATTGTTCTGCTTTATTCTTTTCATGCGCGCAAGCTCATAATCATTATGATGCTGTCAGAATCTGAGATTCATGAAAACATAAAAAGTAGTCAGATTATCTATGGAATGCATTGCGGTTTCAACTCGGAGAGTGTCTCCCTATAAACCCCTGCATATGCAAAGTTCACCTCCCCAACCGTGCTGACCAGACCACACACAGAGATACACACCTGAGCGGCGAACATGCATTTTCGAAACTAATTTAGGAACATTTAGCTGACCAATTAAACAACTATGTTTTAATAATATCAGATTCGTATTTGAAAACCTAAGCTTGTTTAGCTTGATGGGTGGAGCAGTGTTATTATGAAACGAAGCACTTATTCTGATCGTATAGTGATCATAAAAGGGGGAAACTCTAAGCATATATTTTTTTAGCAAAAGAGGGTTTCCCCTCTGATTTCTATTAAAGAAACCACCACGGAACCAACATGATCAATTAAACCCTAAGCATGATCAATTAAACCATATTATGGCTGTGCCATGGCAGATTTGAAGCTGCAAACCGGAGAAATGATATTTAGCATCCATTGTTTGCTTCGAACTAAGAACTAAATTCTAAGAGCTGAAAAGAAAGTAGAGTAACCAAGTTAAGATCTATTTTCTGGTTGAGTTCAAAAAGTTGAGGAGATATGAAGTACCACCTCTCTTGTGGCGCCGTGTAGGCATCGGGGGTGCGATGGCTGTCGGTGGCGTTAAAGCAGGTCTGCGACAGTAGACGGGTGCATCGGGGGATAAGTCCCGTTGCGGTGGAAGAGAAGGTCATGTGAGCGGCCCCGGCAAAGAGGACGACGGCGCCGATGAAGCGAGAGGACGCGATGCAAGGCTATTGGTCCGTCGCCGTGGATGAGAAACGTCCATCTCTAGCAGTGGACGATGCGGTCTTGGTAGGCGCTCCGGCATGGCGGAGGACGGTGGCGATGGATGTGGTGGAGGACGGCGGCGATGGATGGGGTGGCGGACGGAGGCTGGTGTGGGAATGGGGTGTTCTAGCGCGGACGGTGTATGAATGGGAAAATGGAGGGAGAGGTACGGGGAACCATGTTTTGGGGACGCGCCTATCTGAAATATGGGAAAGTTACGAACTTATCCCCCGTTTCAAATTTGGATGTCTCGTCGGTTGGGGATAGGACGGTAATCTCGCATCTCCCAAATATTTGCCGGTAACTATTTCGGGCAAGGAGAGGGTGTTTTGCCGCCCACGGTGTATGAACGGGGCTGATAGGTAAGGCGGTTGTGTCACGTCTGATGGAAGTTACACATCTGCCCCTATTTAAAATATTAGCCTACATCTATTTCGGACGAGGAGAGTTTGCTTTGCCGCCGACCGTGTATGAATGGGGAATGGAGGGAGAAACAAAGGTCTTTCCGACGAGCTTGAATCAAATGAGTTTTGCCGCCCATGTTTGACGCCCACCGTGTCGAAATGGGCTCAGAGGCGGTCGTGTCACATCTAATTGAAGTTACTAACCTACCCCTATTTAGAGCAGTGGAAATCAGGCCGATGGATTGTCCGTGTAATGGGTAGACAGTAATTTCCATCTCCCAAACACTTGGCTTCGGGCAGCCGATGTGGGAGTGGACATTTTGCTGTTTCTTTCAAATTTTGGGACAATAAGCATCCATGTTTACCCTGGCAACTAAATTCGAATCCATTTTGTATTCCTATATGAATATTTATAAATCATTCTATGTGTTTTTATATATCTTCAAAAGGACGACAAAGATGTATTCCACTGTCATATATGAATATGGTTTACAAATGCCGATACTCAAATTCAGAAACTAGAATCCAGTTTAAGGTGAATTCGAATATTTGGAACACTTCATGTCCAACTCAAATGTCACATGCAGCATAATGTGTACTCCCATTTAGATATGTACACAAGCGATGTATCAAGATTCAAATACCGAGTCAATCAACCAAGAATGTACGAAACTAACAGACATATAAACACTTATAGAGTATATGGATCAATAATATCAACTAACATACATAAGCCAGGCCGCTGTACTTTTTTTTGGCTACAACAGCATCCTTTTTTAGCCAGCATCTTGGCCCTTTCTGATGTGTGCCACTTATGGTCCATCTATACTAGTATTGCTGAATGCACATTCAGCCCGATTGGCATATTTGTAGGTCTGGCACAGCAATCCAAATGAAATGTCTCCGAGTCTTATCAATTAATACAGACTTGTGCTCAAATAAAATTACAAACAAAAAACAAAAAAAAACAATTATTACATGATCTCTAAAACAAATGGTTTGATTGATTACATGAATAGACAACACAAAGGTTATTCAACTATGGAAAGAACATTTCACCTATGATTTACCAAGTAGGAATTTAATTTCCTTTTTTCCTTCAGGACCTTAACAATCTGGTCAGTCTCAGCTTGCTTCGTTTTGAAATCCACCAAATATTTAATGGTTGTCTTGAGTGCTGCTTGTGATTGTGCTGTTTGCTTCCTCAACATGTCAACTTCATCTCTAAGTGCAGAAGCAGAATCTCTTTCTACCACTAGTTTAGCCTCTAGAGCATCAGCAGTTGGCAATTCATAATGCACGATTGGGCCGGTGCCACTGCTGTGGGATGATGCAACTTCCATGGGGACCTCGCTCTTTGATCTTGGGCTAACCTGTTTTGCCATTAAAGTTCCGATTGGATTCAGAAAAGTTGAAGTTAGCAAAACATCTCAACTGGGAGTTATAACAGCAAACCAGTTAAACAAACAAGGAATTAAAGAGTTTCAATTGGATGCTGAAAAGTAGTTATTAACATCATTGTAACCCGTTGTTGCAGCAGCAAAGCAGTTAAACAAACAAGTAGATATTTAAGTTAAGGCAAACGGGTAATTCTTAACGGTAAGTATCAAACACATAGATAGGCGTAGTCTACAATATGATTAACAGGCTGTCCATTATGTAATCAGTAGCAAACTAAATTAAGCCAAGCAACGTAATTGAACAATTTTGCAATAAGTGGCTAACTAAAATTTCGAGAAGCAGGTAACTGAACTTACGCTAGTTCTTTGTACAGGCACACTGCAACTTCTTTTTCGCTTACATGGTTGTACGAAGGAGTCCATGGCATCAATTGCTTGGACACGCAGTCCCAATACTTCTTTCTTTCCACATTGCATGGGTAAGTCGAATGGTTAATCTGGTAAGATGGTGCGTCCTTGATATGTTATATGAGGACGTGTAGTCAGACTAGTTGTAGCCAAACACATCACACTGGCTTTTACTGTATATTTCATGCGATTACTTTTGGCATATCGAGATCTAAGCAATCTACAATAGGATGAAAAGACTGGCATCCTTCACATTATTGGCGAACTCAGTTCATAGAAACAAGCAATTCAACCATTATGTGGGTAAATCAAAAGCACCACTGGAATATTTTTCACTATCCAATCATACACGCAAAAAGGGGCAACGCCACCATAGGGGTTGGTATGGGCGGCCGCCTCAGGTGGCTGGAAAGTGTGCACCTAGTTTGAGTCGTCTAGGTTGGCCCACGCTAGTTTTGTTCGTCCCAGCGCACGAGCAGGCAATGTAAAAAATGAAGAAAAATGTTTCAATTTGGATGGGCCAATAACATAAGTGACAGGCAGGCCCTATAGCAGGCTCGCGGCCCAAATGAGCACCTCTCATATCGATCGACAGCAGGAAAAATCCCAATTCATTCGCTCCAGCCTCCAGTCTGGTTCGCTCCTAACCTAGCCGCCGCTGGACAGACCGACACATCACTTCCTCGCGCCCTTGTTGTAGGGCGGTCGCCGGGCTTCAAGCGAATGGAAGGACAAGAAGATGAAGATCCAACCCTCGGTGGAGCCTGTGTGGGAGGTAGCGGCGGCAGCACGGGCATGGCATCGAGCTTGCACAAACGGACAGACGCTAATTGCAAGAGTAGCATGCGCAACGAGAAGGTACATCACATCCCTGATTATATCTAATTCAACTCTTCAATTTCTGGCCAATAGTTAAACCTGACGGTGTTGTAAAACTGCTTGTATGTAGGGAATCTATGAGAAAATGAAACCAATTTCTACTTATTTTATAACTCCCCCAATCAGTACTGAACTGACTGAATCTGATGTATCTAATCAAGTTTCTGGTGCAAACATACAAGCTCATGTTGTTCTTGAGCTTGAAGTGTCTAATGAACAGACTGCTAATGAAGGATTTGATGCAAACATTTTACATGCTCCTGGTGATGAACATATAGTGTCTAATGAGGGATCTAATGCAAGCATTTTGCAAGCTCATTGAAGGATTTAGTGTCTAATCATGATCTACTATGTTGAGGGAGACAGAGATTTGCAGGCATTGATGACAAGCAAATTATAGTGCATTTTCATAGCTTGAGGAAACGTCGAGGCCATCTACCAGAAAGTCCCCGTATCATGACAACATAGCATAAATACTTTTCTAATCTGTTGTTTGAAACCATTGGCATACTTGTGCCGGATAGATATATTGATATGCAGTTTGCGCACTGGTTATACGTGCAATTACACTTTGATATTTTCAGCCAGAGAATGAATAATTCAAGCAGGTACATACCATGTTTGTAGTCCTTGTACACCATGTTGCATTTTGTGTTTTTTGGTGCTTGCATCATTTAGTGTTTATAATCTGAACTACTTTGGATCATTAGCTGGTTTTCAAAGTGCACGTAGCTTCACATTTCTCAAGTTATGTTGATTTCCGGAGTGCAAGTGCCTTCGTATTTTTTAAGTTAAATGTTCGCCCCTGGTAACTTGAATTCATGGATCAGCCACTGCACACAAATCATACATGAATGCCAGTACAAATTAAATGAAATGCAGGGACTTACGCTAGCTCGTTGTACAGGCTCACTTCAGCTCTGCTTGCGCTTGGGATGTTCCATGTACAAGTCCATGTTACCACTTTCTTGGATGTGCAGGCCTTGTGCTCCTTGCATCCCCCTCTGCATTTTTGACACAGCAAATGGTTGATCAAATAAGAGGAATCGACCTTGATGTTGTGCCGGAGGACAGATACTTACAAGGTTATACGGGTGTGCAAGATGTGTACCAGATCCTGTAGCGCCATCATGCTTCGCTAAAATATGGATTTGCTTGTTTCAGATGTTATCTCCAGAAGAAATAAGAGTTAAGGTCAGAGTTGCATAGGCGTGTAAGCTAAGAGAGCAGTGAAAGGATATCCAAACATCGTCGGAACAGTGCACAAGGGAGTGATGTGTGGATACCTAGTTCGGGCCGGCGTTTGGGCATGCTCGCCTAGCTAGAGTGCGGGTCACTTCAGATCCGTTGAGGGTGATGCGCTGGCGTTGGCTGGCCGCGCATGGATGCAGATCTTGAGTGGAAGCGGAGCGCTATGATGCGGTGGACGAGACCGTTGGTGAAGCCCCAACGGCCTCGGGGGGCGGAGGTGCGACGATGTGCTCGGTGAAGTAGCCCCGGTGAGCTGGGAGACGGCGTCGGTGAAGCGCACCTGATGCGGTGGAACTCGGTGTCTGTGAGGCACATCGGTTGCGTCGGCCGACGTTGTCGGTGGACCACCCGGTGTGGTGGACAAGGGCGTAGATGAGGTAGCTCCGGTGCGGTGGTGAAGCGCGACCGTCGTCTTCGTCGTTGTCGTCTGGCACAGAGTTGGGGAACGGTGGTAAAGAGACGAGACGCGGGGCGATTCGAGGGTTGGCGGCGAATTAGGGATTTGAGCAATCTGGGCGCGGAAGGGGACGGTGGAGAAGAGAGATTTTGCAGGGCTGGAATTGGGGCTGCCAGATATTTCAATCCGAAACGTGGAATCGCGAACTTATATTGTCGTCGTCCTTTTTTTGGGTCGGAGGGGGTGGGTGGCTGGGTGCTACGCGTCCGTCCGACACACGCGACCACCCCGACAGGACTATGCTTCGGTGCCTTAAGGCACCTGCCTTTGTGTCCATGACATATGGGCCCAACAGGTGGCTGGCCCACATGTCAGTGACGCAAAGGCAGTTGCCTTTAAGGCACCGAAGCAGCGTCCACAACGACACGACCCTGGTTTCCCTGGTGCGCCTACATTTGAGAATGCAAACGAATCTTCCTTCATTTGCAAACGAATCTGTATGTATTACCATGCCCGTGTTTTCCTTGCAATAATTAGTCATTCGAAATGAGATACTCCATCCGTTCACTTTTGTAAGTCATTTCAAACAACTTAAAATGAACTGTTATGCACATTGTCTGAAATGTCTTCAAGGTCTTATAAAAGTGAACAGAGGGAGTACTATAAATTAATTAATGAGGAGTTATTTGAAAAAAAATCAAAACGGTACCCACGCTAATGTGGATTAGAGTGTGTCTCACATAATTAGTTATTTGAATTAGAGTGTGTGTCACGTAGTTAGTTATTTGAATTAGAGTGTGTGTCACGTAGCGATCTCCAATTCTAACATGGATTTCGCATTTCACTGTATCCACGCTACTTTTTAATACAAATGCATATGTATATGATGAACACCATGGTAGTGAGAAAACTTTTGGATGGATTCAAACATATGACCTACAAAATAGCACAACAAACTGAGTCAATGTCAACTTTTCGAAACTTAGTATGGCACGAATTCGAAATAATTACCCGTATGCCTGCTCCTCGGTTCAAATCTTACAATGTACACCGAATTGAAACATCGATATTAAGTCTCGTACTATGTACATTCAAATGTTGTTTTTAGCCCCCCCCCCCCCCCCCCGCACAAACGCTACATACTTCTTGTATCGGTCAATCTTCCTCTCCTAACCACCTTAGGAAGCTATCGGTTTCCAACACACGTTCATTCTTTCTCTCCATGTTTCGATCTCTAAGTCTCTGAACTACACAACCCCCTTTTCCACTCTGTTACCAAATGTATTTACCTCACACACCCGCCATTGCACCCCATGCCGAGCTCTCTCTCCCCCTCTCCCTCTCACCCTCTCGTGCTAAATACATGCATTGCCTATCTAGCCCCCAACCTCTCATGCATGCGCACGCACGCACGTTGTATATCTAGGCCACTCCCTTGAGATTGTCTCACTCTTTCTTCCGCACGGCGGGCCACACTCGCTCAATCTCGCTCTCTTTATCCGAGTCTCGTATAACCTCGTTTTCGTTCACACACAAATGATATATCTCCCTGTTCGGGCCTCGATCAACACACTCTACACTCTCTCAGACAGATTGTCTATCTAGGTCAGTCCATCCAAGCCGCCACCACTCTTTTGACCTCATGGTGGGCCACGCTCACTCAATCTCTCTCTCTCTCTGTATGTCTCTATTGACCTCGCTCTTTCTCGGACAAAAACGATATATCACCATGTTTGAGCCCAATTCGACCTATTCACATTGTATACTCTCTCACGCACATCGTCTATCTAGGTCACTCTCTCCAACCCATCTCACTCTTTCGATCGCACGGCGACCCTGTGTGATCGGTTGACCTTGCTTCCTCCCACGCACAAAATATATCTACACGTCTTCACTTACTGGTGGGTTCCATGTGTGCTCTCTCTCTCCTCCCCTTCTGCGTTTAGACGCACAGGCAAACAGGAAGAACTCATGGGCGATGTTGCCGTTGACCATATCTGGACGCGTTCACAAGTCACGACACCAGTTTCACGTACTAGCAGCACTAGTCAGTGTGTACGTGCAATGCACGTTAATTTGGATGTATATTAAGTGCATGCGGATATTAACTACTAGGATATTATTTGCGTGTTGTCATGTGATTAGCACTATTTTTGGCATGAAATTAACTGCATTCTAAACGTGTTGAGCATTCAACATTGAAGCAGTCTAGGTCGTTGGATGACAAGGAATACATGTGGCTTGATGATGTTTTATATTTAATTTGATACGGCTCTAGTAGAACATTCAATCGATCAAACCATACATTTCATTTAGTCTGACTCCGACTTTAAATTATACGACGATTGATATAAAATAAACGGAAATGATAAACGTTCGGATTTTAAGCATGGCAATCCGAACGTTTTTCATGGCAAATTTAGATTACGTGGCGGCGGCGGGGGCGTCTCGTGGTGGGAAGCGGCTCCTCTGCCGTGCTCTGTGTGTCATCGGGCCACTGACCGACGGCGACGGTGGCATCTTGCGCCATTGTTGGCGTACTCCTGGACATTGGCCTAGCTTCAAGGAAGGCCAAAATGTTATGGACTTCGGAGCGAGTCGACTGGCGGGAGGAGGCGACTAGCGTTGGTGCAAGAAAGTGGTCGACGGCGGCCATCCATGCCGCTGAGGGGGGCACTGGCACCCGCGCGGGGACAGGCGCTGTCAACGGCGTGGCGGAGACATTCATGTGCACGGGCACCGGCACGGGCGCGCACATCAGTGCACGCGCAGGCGCAGGCGCTGGCAGGTGCACGGGCACCGGCACGGGCGTGCGCGTCAGCGCACGCGCAGGCGCATGCGCTCGCAGGTGCACGGAAAGCGTGAAAGTCGGCAGGCACCTCGTGGAACCCCGTGGGATCAAGATTGGCGACAATGTGCGGCTCCCAGCCCATCAATGCCACGGGGATGGGCACTGGCGCAGTCGGGGCGACGGGAGCCGGAACGGGAGCAGGGACAGGCGCGGCGTGTTCCTACAAGGCCAGTTCAAGCTCGTCCCAAAGCGCCTTATGTTCTTGAGACTCCGGCTGGGTGTCTTCCTCAGGAAACTGGAACACTAAGGGCAGACCATCGTGATGCGGCATGGCGTACGTTTAGGTCAGGCTAGTTGGAGGTAGACGACAGGAGAATCGGAGAGGAAGAGAGAGGATTGTAGCGATACTCCCTCCTTTCTGGTTTTTAAGGCTCAATTCAAAAATCTCACCAACCAAGGTAGATGGTGAGTGGTGGAATACTTTTTATAGTTTGCAAAAGCACCCAGTTAATGCTCTTGTTTTTCTCAAAAAAATATGTTTACCAATGCATTAATTGCAATGCATGCATGCATAAATTACATGCATTGGTCAATTTTCTCTTAATACTTGCATGCAATGATTTAATTTACCTTGGAATCTGAACATGTGATGGGAAACAACAAAATTGAGCCTTATAAAATGGAAAAACTAATATTTTGAGATAAGCCCTATAAACCGGAAAGGAGGGAGTACCGGGTAGTGCGGGGTTGATTTTAAACTGCGGCGCCAGCGACATTAAAAGTGGGAGCAGTTGGGACGACGGTGGGCGGCGGAGCCTGGTCAAAGGGCTCGCCTCCCGGTGAGCCCGCACAGCGATCTGCTCGCACGCCTCCCTGACAGCCGGTGTAGCGGTCTGCTCGCACGCCTCCCATCGACTCACACGCTTGCTTGGACGGCACCTACCGATTGCGGATGAGAAGCGGGCACTCGTGGCGGCACGTAAACGCCCATGGTTTCAATAGTGAAAGCGTTCGCCTTAACATGACAGGTCTTTGTTCCAAAATACCTTGGCTCTTCATTTGTGCAACTTGTCATAAGCACCTTGTCTCAAATTGAAGAAAAAACTTACGAAGTAATATTTGTGCCATATCACGTGACCATGCTTAGTTTCAAGAATTTATGCTCACTTTTGGATTTTCAGAAATTTAAGATCCAGGATTCGAAACAATATCATAACCTGCATCATGCAATAAATTTTCAAGCCGTACATCTGTCCTGTTGTATTTCCTAAGAAAGGATTTGGTCAAACATTTTGCTTAGTTAGACTTCAGACAAGTTATATATGCAGAGTAAAAGGATAATCCCTCCGTACCAGTGCATTGCCTGATATATTAACTCAAGTACTAGGCACGAACAAACGGGCTCAATTTTATGCTCATCCTAGTGTAGTAGTAGTAGTAGTAGTAGTAGTAGTAGTAGTAGTAGTAGTAGTAGTAGGCAATGCAGTTGACGGGTGACCTTGACGAGCGGCGACCGAGGGAATTGAACCGTGCTCGGCACGCTAGGTAACGTTGTCTAGTTACTAAAGCATCCCTCCGTTGTTCATCGGTAGTCATTATGGACCGGGGACATGAGGGGAATTTCCTAGGGCTGGAATTCTGGCCGCCAAATATTTCGACTTGAAACGCTGAGGCTCGACTGGTTGGGGTAATGGGGTTGCCTAATGTGCGTACCACGCACGCCACCGAAGGACACAAGCCCGCTTTTTTTAGGATCAACACGAGCCAAGGTCTGGCTGGTACGCCGTTGGGTCCTACCATTCGAGAATACGAAAGGAACCTTTTAAATTGCCGCACGAATCTATGTGTATTACAATACCTATATTTTCCTTGCAAATACTAATCTCAACGTGGTAATTGATTTATGACGAGTTGTTGAATTAGAGTGAGTTTGTGATATAGTGATCTCAATGTGGATTTCACATTTCATGGTATCCCTAGTAAGTTTTCCAATGCAAATTCAAATTTAAAAGATGAACAACATGGAGGTGAGAAAACTTTGTATGTATCAAGCATATGACCACACACACACACACACACAGAGACACGCACGAACACAACAACAATCCAATAAGTATAGTGCATCTATTTTTCCAAACCATGCATGTATGACATGAATTCAAAAATACTCCTTCTATTCCTAAATATTAGTCTTTTAGAGAGTTCAACAAGGGACTACATACGGAGCAAAATGAGTGAATCTAGACTCTAAAATATGTCTATATACATCCGTATGTGCCAGTCCATTTGAAGCCTCTAAAAAGACTAATATTTGGGAACGAAGGGAGTAAAATGTAAGACATCCATGGTCCTCAGTTCAATATTTAAAATGAACATGAAACTGAAACATGAATATTAAGTCTATTACTATAGTACATGCAAATGTTCTGTTTAGGCGGAGCTATGATTGTCGGGGGTCAACCCCTCGACCTTAGATAAAATTGTGGAGCTCTGTTTAGGGTTGTTTAGATTATATTTGTCCCCACCCTCCCAGCCACTGATTGGTTGTGCACCCCCCACCCCTCCTCCCCGGGAGAATATCATGTGCCCCCATACCTTAGATGCTATATGCCGATACGAGTTGCTTGGAGCTTGTAGATCTGAGATATAGCAGCTCACATGATGTGTCTTAATATTTCTGCAGGAAACCTTGATGAGTTTGAGAATTGCACACAATTTGTACAAAAACTACTTATATGCCCTTTGATCCCATATCCAACGACCTCGAAGCTCGTATCACCGTAGCATCTAAGATGAAGGAGGATATCATATTCTCCTGTATGTAAGAATATCATGTGCTACCACACCTTAGATGCTTTGGTGATACAAGCTCTTCGGAGGCGTTGGATTTGTGACCCAACACCTCCTCGGTGGTTCGAATGTTTTTTTGCAGAGAAGCCCCAAAAGAGTTCGGCCACTGCTTACAAGCACAAAGACTACTCAGATGCCATTGGATCTCAGATCAAACGACCCCCAAGCTCGTATCACCGTAGCATCCAAGCTGCGATAGCACCTTATGTTTTCTCGCACGGGAGAGTATGAGGTGCTCCCGCACCGTAGATTCTATGGTGATACGAGTTCACTAAGATCTAACGGCCCACAATAGGAGGTTTGAATGTTTTTGCAATATACGGCTGATAGAGTTTGGAAAATGTGCAGAAAGTACAAGTACTACGCATGTGCCATCTGATCACTGATCATACGACCTAGATGCTCATATCACCATAGCAGGTAATTAAGCTACGGGGAGCACCTTATATGAGCACTGGGGAGCCGTTGGATCGAAGATGCAGCGGCACACACGAGGCCTGAATGTTTTATTTGCAAAAAAACCTTTGGAGAGTTTGGAAATTGCGCATAATTACAAAGACTACTCCCAAGCCATTGGATCTCACTTCCAACGGTGTAAAAACTCGTATCACCATAGTATCTAAGCTGCGGGGTGGATGTGATATTCTATGCCTTTGTCATTTTTGTTCGTAAACTTGCAAAATACGTGTAACTCGTGCCGTTACTTGTCTAACCGCGCAAAGTGTTTGTTCAAAAAAACCATCCTACACTAAAATATCGGAACAACACACGGGGGTCCCACTTGTCATTAATCAAATTTGGACCTAAAACTAACAAATCTGAAAGATGAGATTCGAACTGGCAACCTGGACTACAAAGCGTAAGTCGATAGCCTGAAAAAACGAACGGTTGTTGGCTTTGTCCCATAACTTGATTTTATTTATACAGTACTTTTGTTGAGTAGAGTAGAGGGAGTGCCTCGTCAACACGTGCATGACCGTTGTCTCACTTACTGGTGGGTCCCAGGTCTGCGATCTCAATCTCTCTTCTCTCCATCATCTAACCTTTGCACGGGCACACACGAAGAGCGGCGCTAGCTTGCCGTGGTGTTATTACAACTAAAAAAAGCTTGGAAAATAGAAGAATCGCCTAGAACAAGAGACGTTGTGGCTGGTCGAGACAGAGTTAACCACATCTATCCTTCGTGCCACGTTTGCATGATGAAGCTGTGTGGCTAGTGAGGTGTTTTCGACCGACTGGCTGGGTCCCGAGGTCGAACCATAGGTACTACGTCTGATACATTATATTTTTACACACACATTTTTCCTCCGTGCCGAGACGTGGCACACCCTACCGCGCGGTTTCGGGGGTCCTCCCGGGTGGTGCACGCATATATTCCTCCTGACGTGGGACACCCTACCGCGCGTTTTCTGGGTCCTCCTCGGTCGTAGAGTTGAAGCAAGTAAATGAGTCATCAAATCACGAAAGACCACATTTCTCGCCGAGTACATCAGTGAAGCACGGTGGCTAGCTAGTTGGGCTAGTTCGACCGATTAGCTAGGCCGCCGCCACAATTGTTTTTTCACCCCTTTTTTATCTACTTGCCGGCAGGTAAATATAAATATCCACCGCGGCGTTGCTCTGGTGTTTGGGTGCGACAGGATTTTTATTTTTTTTGATTGACGGGAGTAGGCGCGGCAGGATTTTTAATTTTTTTGATTGACGGGAGCAAGCGCGGCAACAATTAGTCACGATGACTCCGCCTGTAAAAACCCACCGCTCCCTGATGTGAGAAGTCGTCGACTGGTGTTTTACCGTGGTGAAAACCAAAAGGTTCCCCGCTCCCTCCACTTTCCCGTAGATTGCATTGCCTTTCAGCCGTTTCGCCCCCTTTGCTTCCTCTCCCCATAGCTTCTACCTGGTGCCATGGCGGCGCAGCAGATCACGGAGTCCGAGGTGAGGCTCCTGACACAGGAGCTCCATGCCAAGGATGCGGAGCTCAGGGCCAAGGACGTGGAGCTCCGTGAGCTCAAGGAGGAGAGGAGTGCCATGCTCCTCCGTTATGTGCGGGAGTTCACGGAGCTTCAAAAGCGGCAGGCGTCCACCACAAAGATGCTCGAGGCATCGGCGGCGTTGCTGCAGAAAGCGGGAGATACGATAGGCCGTCAGGGGAGCCGGCTGGAGCGCGAGTGGGCCGATCGTGACGAGGTCCAGGATCGCTTCAACCACCTGGTGAACCAAGTTGCCACGCACGTGTTGCGGCTGCGTGATGCCTACTGTCGTGCCAGCGCGACGATGCCGGCCGTCGGGCTAAACCCGTTCGACCACCCGGTCGACTTCAACGAGTTGCGGCTTCCTGATCTGGTCTCCTTCTTCACCTATATCTCCGAGGAGCTGAGCCGTCTCCGCGCGATGGTGGGGACTGAGCTGGACAAGGAGGGGTTGCGGGCTGCCGTCGTCGTTGCCGGGCGAATCCTTTCAGGGCTCCGTCACCGGAATCCATTCGTGCCATTGGACGCCGTCTTTGACGAGCTGGCTCCCGTCGACCGGGAACGGGCTCTGCGGGCGGTTGCACCCTGCATCACCAATGTCGTGCGCCTCGAGAAGCAGAGGGACTTCGGTGGTGTTTAGGCGCCCTCTGCATGGGCATGTCCATGTCTCAGCGCAACATGACTGTTGGATCCAACTCAGACGGTGCAGATCAGTCACTGTAGCACAAAGCGTGTGGGTGTGTTTGGTTGCATTCTCATCTCAATATAGTTGTTTCCTCTTCGTGTATTTGTTACATATAGGAGTAGTTGACATGCGCACAACATCATTTGTTATCGTCATATATTACTACACTAGCAACAAGATTGTGTAGTACTAACGTATGAACAAGTGGCTACCGTGTTTCGCACTCCTCCGTCGTAAGAGTGGAAACGCTTGCTGTAATCATTTTTTATTTTGAAAAACAGTGGACACGCTCTACCGTGCGGATCCTCCTCCAGCCATGCACTAAATTACTCACTTTCGCCGACGTGTGGGACAGCCAGCATCGGGGTCCACCAGCCATGCACTAAATTACTCCGTAGTAGAGTGACGGTAGACTACCCCGATCGAAGCGCCGCAGTAATGCCCAATGAGCCATCAAATCACAAAACCCCCTCCCTTCCAGCAGTAAGTTGGACGGACGAAGCAACCATCATTTCACTCTTCTCTCTCAGCTTCCTCTCTACCAAACCCTCGCTTCTGCCTCATCTTGTTCCTCATTTCTTCAAGAAAACCCCGACCTGCTTCTGCCATTGTTCTTCTCTCCCAAAGACGGAGAGGTGAGCGCATCATTGGTGTTGATTCTGGCCAAGGCCCGGTCTTGCAACCCCGAGGCTGATCCTATAACTCCCTCTCTTTTCTTATTTTGGGTCTGTGATTATGGTTTCTTTTCTTTTATTTCTATTTGACAGTTTCTTGATGGACGCTGGAGCACCGGCCGAAGTGATGTCTATGGCTCCGGCCAAAACCGTCGAGGCTCATGGTACGAAGAAGCGCAAGCACCCCACCGAGACTACCGCAGACATGCTCAAAGCCATCGCCCTGTCCAAGCCCCCCTCTTCGGGATCCCTCATTAAGCAAGTCCAGGTAATATCTCTTCTTGACGATCTTTTTCTCGATCTTGATCGTGTTTTTTCATCTAACACGCAGTACTAGTACTAGTAGTACAACTTTCTGGGTGATCTTGCATGTGATTTTTGTGTGCCAAATGACGGTTCTAAATTCCTCTTTTGACCAAAACATGCGAGAGGTTGACACTGATTTCTTATAGATTACTTTCAACTACTCCCGCTGTCCCAAATTTCTTGTCTTAGATTTGTCTAGATACGGATGTATCTAATACTAAAATGTGACCTGATACATCCGTATCTAGACAAATCTAAGAAAAGAATTTTGGGACGGAGGGAGTACTTCATGAACATCAATGCTACCTTTTAAGAGGGTATATTTGCCTCAGTAACTTGTGTTATGGATTTTGCATGTAATCCCTGTGCTCTCATGCCTTTGAAGACATGTTCTAGTGTCTTTGTTCACTCATTTCTGTGCGTATATGTAGTCATATATGGAGTATCATATCGAGAATCATCTTATATTTCTGAACGGAGGTAGTAATAAAATATGGTTTCTGTTTGAATTAGAACCAGGTCCGCGGTGGAGATGAAGTTCTCAAAGTCATGTCATGTGAACTGGAAGACCTGATGATGAGTTCTACTGCTGAACTATCCAGCTGCTGTGTCCTTGTCACCACGTGTCCTGAACTAGTGTTTTCCTGTAGCATTGTTGCCAGGCGTGTTCTCGAGGCTGTACTTGACCACAACAATTTCCTGGTTGTGCCTTCGATTACGAAGGGTGTGGTTCTTGTAAAGCTTCCCAACAAATCTGATGCGGCATGTCTTCATCATCATGTGTATGTGTGGAAAGACCACTCTGTTAGGTTCTCCAAGGTTGACAAGATGGTGATGGTGCGTGTAGACATCTCACACAAAGTCCATGGCCTAGTCAGTTATGCGGGGTTCATCCCATAGGTCGCTGGCAAGAAATAGTCTGCAAAGTTTAGTTAGTGCAACTTTGCTTGTCTGTAGTAAGTACTATTGTTCAGTACTTGATTTGTGTTTATGAACCCTGTATTGTTTATTAGTACTACCGCTATTGGTGTGTGGTCAGTCCTGAGAACGGTCTATGTTAATGTCTGTCCACTCAATTCAGTCTGTATTTTTTAAAGTATCCAGATCATATTTTTTGTGAGGACGGTTTATCAATTATGGTTACACTCTAATATCTGTATGCATTGCAGGGTTTATCGCACCCACCAGGATTTCCAGTCCCATGGATGTTCGGTCCATATGATTTGTCACGGCCTTTGGACTGTCCTGCTTGTGGGAGTAGGCAGGGCCCCTGCATGCCATGCGTAGTTGGACGATCAATCTTCTGTTTAGTACTTCAACATAGTGATTTCCTGGTAAGGATTCACTCGTGTCACATCAAGTAAATCTTATTGATTTACTGTCTAAATCTTATTGATTTAATGTCATGTTTTCTTTCTTTTCCTGCAATTTTACGATGCAGGTTTTGCCATGTGACATTCATCACAGAATAAACTATTTGGTTTGCTCTACGATGGCTATTTTTGCAGGTTTCACTTCTTATGTCGTGTCAGTAACGAAGGCACTGTCCATCACTTATATTACTGGAAAAAATTGGATCAGTATGTTGTCTGAGTACAAGCTGAATCCCTTTGATGAACTGCAGTTTGGTTTAACAAAAATGCCACAATTAGTCCTTCTCGCATTTAAAAGAAATGAAGAAAAAACTGGATCATGGTCACGGATCCTAGTCAAGTTAGAAAGCTGATCATAGCAGACCAGACACGATCGCCGCTGTCTTGCAGAGATCGAGCACCGGCAGTTGCTCTAGCACTGACAGCGGCAGCATCTCAGTCTGATCCAGCTGAGGATTGGGCACCGACCGCGTCAGCGGATCAGTCTGATCTACCGGAGGATCGGGCATCGACACCGGAACCTGCTCCGACATCGGCACCAGCTCTACAAGGAGCACCATCTCCGGCAGTAGCAGCGGCTTCGGCAACTGCACCAACACTTGCACTTGCATCTGCTCCGGCCCGTGCAGTTGCACCGGCAACAGACTGGGCTGCAGTTCGCACTTCATATACCAAAGTCCTTACAAAAACCGACATGTCCACCTTCTTGGTAAGCATTGGCCGCCCAAGTGCTTCGTTCTTTTTACTTTCCATGTTGTTTCACATGACTCACTTTGTTGATTTAACTGTTTGGGTATGTATTCTTGTTTGCAAACAGAGAATTCCTAGAGCAACGAGGGAGTCGTTCAACAATCCGGGCGACCGCGGCCAAGTTTCTCTTACCATGCGCAGCCTTGGTGTGAATGAACCTGCTCAATATACCATAAGTACAAAGGATGGTCGCATGATGATTGATGCTAAAGGATGGTCAAGGTTCAAATCTAAATCATATCTTGCGGTAGGAGATGATGTCAAAATCGAACTTTCTCGGCAAGGAGAGCTGGTCCAAATCAACTTTGAAATTAGCAGCATGCAACTGCCGAACTGATCTATCCTCCGAGAGATTTTGATGTAATAATCTGGCATGGTGAAACAAGTGTCCTGTGTGTATAAGTAGTATGACAGTATTATTTATCACATGGTATATCGTTGATAGAATTGCAACTCTGATTGCTGGTTAGGAACTGTCGTTCGATTTCATTCCAACAGCTGCCATGCTTTATTCAATTTTGTGTATTCGCCTTGCGACAGCATCTAAAACCAGCGCCGTACCGATCGCTTGCAATATGAAAAGCGCTGAGGTAGAACACATGGGCCCCCAAACATGCAGGGTCAGCCTGCGGCCCAAAGTCCAGAACCGTGAGCCTATCTGAGTATTATATTCTCAATTGAACCCCCATAAAAAAGCCGAACCCCCATAATGCCCGTGCGTTGCACATGGAGTATATTTCTCGGCAAGGTGAGCCTGTGATATAAAAGATTTGTATATTTCTTTACAGAGGGAGTATCTCTCTGGCAAAAAATATATTTATGTGTAACTAGTTACTCCTGTCTTTCTACTTCCTTTCGCTGATATGTGGGGCAACCGGCAACGGGGTCCACGTGCCATATGCACAAATTAGAGTGCACAACTTCATGGTAGACACACCCCGGTCGTAGCGCCGCAGTAATGGCCAATGAGTTGTCAAATCACAACCCCCCTTTCCAGCTTTAGCAGTAAGCTGGACGGACGAAGCGGCAATATTTCACTGGGCCTGAATCCCCTTCTCCCTCGTCTGCTTGTTCAAAGAAAACCCCCTCTCGGCGATTGCATAGGGTTTTCTCATGGTGAACCAGGTACGAATTCTTCATCCATCCCTGATAAACCCAAGTCCCTTGGTCGCAGGTAATCCTAGGATGGCAGCCACCGCCGTTGATGCATTTTTCTTCCTACTGAATCTAGTGTGTTTCATTTGCAGTGCCCAAAGTTCGAGTACCCTACAGGTTTCTGCGCCCTCGGCGAGATGCCACACTTGTTCCTTCTCATCCTAACATAGCATTTTTAAACGCGCACAGTATGTTCCTAGAATCCTCTTTTCTATCCGGGAGGGTGGGGTTTTTTTGAACATGTTGTGTTCTCATATTATTTTTCCTGCAATGTATTATTTGCTCTGCCAGAACACATGTACTCAAGATGCTCGGCCTTGCCATAACTGAATACACTAGTTTAATGGTCACAGTGAAGACAAGCCATGGATATAAGTTCCGAGTTGGGTTCATGAACCAAGAAGATCGCTGCTTTTTTTTATGGACGAACTTGGATAAATTTTCTCAAGTGTTACGGACTGAAAGTTGGCGCATGAATGTTGATGGAAATAGCAGAACCTGGTCTCATCTTCACTGCGATCTTCCACCCTGACGTCGTTCCAATTGTTCATCCATGTTAGTTTTGTATCTGGTTCTTGCTTGTTGCCTCAATTACTTCTTAATCCACCTATTCTGTCTAACTAATCACAATTTAACTTTAGAAGTACCAACGAATCTCTCACGAAGATGCTACTTCTAACTAATATTTTCTTATAATTGGTGGCACGTGTAGGTTTTTTCAGAGTTAAGCAGTCCGCTCGTTTGTTACTCTGTAATAACTCGGCTGTTACTAATGGCACTGAAGTTGACTGGATCGACATCCACAAGTTCCTACACTTTATTGATCGTCTTGAGGTCCTTGTGGGGCGTTTCAATGGTGGAAGGCCACGTGGGATATGTGTGCCACTGCTGCACTCGTTGAACAGGTCCAACTGTGTCGAGAAACTTATGGTACGAGCTGTTTTCTGTTATATATGTTGTTCATAAACTATTGTTTATACACAATTTTACAGTTGTGATCTTCTTGAAACAGGAACTACCGAGTTCTATTGTTCCTATACAGATGCCTGACCATGGTCGGGTCAGACTTGCGCGTGGTCACAACATGATGTATATGTCGACCTACTCAATTCCCCTTGGAGGTGAAAAGATACTTATTCATGGGTGGTCTCAAATAATGAAGGCCTGTCCATCTTGGAGAATAGGACAGAAGATTATGTTCATGCTTTTCCATGGATCTAAAGCTAATATCCTATTTATTGACCACGTTGCGAGATGAAGCCGCTTTCAGAAGGTTGTGGATGCGCGGGGTGGCGCCTGGGCCTTGTCCTGGGGCTTGGCGGCCTCACCCTTGGTTAACTGTAGGCAAAGTAGCACTGTTCGAGGCGTGCTTTGTACGGTTGAACCTGTATAAGTACTCATACTGCTTTCAGCTTTGGTTGTTAAGTGCCCCTGCTGGTTTCAGTTAAGGTTGTTAAGTACTCCTGCTGCTTTTATAGTCTGTCGTGTTTCTTCAGTCATGTCTTCATCCAGCCGCCAAAACCAAACCAGCATCGGCGGGGCCGCCTACTTCCGCCTCCCACGGCTGGCTGCGCCTCAGCGCACGCATCGCCGCCCCACCGTCTCCTAAATCGTTAACGCCGACGTCCTCCGCGCGCTTTGGTGCGCTCGCCGCGGCGTCGCCCTCTCGCGTTGTCAACATGGTCAACAAACAACAGGAATCGGCAGAAGTACATGGAGAGGATGACAGTAGGGGCCCACCACGTCAGCGTATGGAAAAATAAAATGCTTCCTCCTAGTGTTTTCCTGACATCTGGGACCCACGACATTGTGAGCGTATATAGTCAATAGACAAGAGAACAACACAAGATCAGCTGACACCTGGGACGTAGCTACTCGAGCAGTATTTTTTTTTGTTTGGTGTTGTTGAGACGGAGCAGGGTTTGAACTGGGCTGTGGCCTGTCTAGCCCAGGCTTATATTTTATGTTCACCATGTGACCAGCCCAGCTATTTTTTCTTTGTGAAAATGAGCCCAGTTTATTTTTTCTGAAGAATACCCAATCCAGGCCTACTTATTTTTCTACGCCCTGATGGGCTGCAACTCTTTCAAGACGCCTGCAAATCTTGAAAGTAATATGAAATGGGTTGTAAATATAAAAATAGATGACAAATTGGCAATTACTTTATAATTTCTGAATTTTATCACATTTTCAGATTCCTATTTCACTGGGCATTAACCTAATTTAAATATATCTTCAAAGTACTTTAAATCTGGCTGGACATTTCGGTATTAAAAATAGTTTGGAACCCACAGAAATATGCGAAATTGGCCCTGGCCAACCAAAAAAACGACTGCAATAAATTGCATAAGAAGTTTCGATGAGCTATATATAAATTATTATATATATAGCCCTGGTGCGCTCGGCGCGGCGTGGTCAACGCGGTCAAGGAACGGCTTCCATCGGACGTGGACTGTACATGGAGAGGCTGACAGCTGGGTCCACGGCCGCAGCAAGGAAGTGCCTCCTTATTATGTGCAAAATAATTATTCCTCCACCTGACAGCAGGGACCCACCGGACGGGCCACCGGTATTTTGCGAAAAAATCGTTTCCCCCTGACTGCTGGGACCCACCAGACGGGCCACCGTATTTCGCGAAAAAACGTTCCCCCTGCTGTCAGCTCAGACCCACCGGAAGTGCCTCCTTATTACGCACAAAAAAATGAATACTCCCCCGGCTAGCTGGGACCCACCTTGGTGGGAGGCTGACTTGTGGGCCTACTAAGTTGACGGGGACGAAGGGCTTTGTCAACTTAGTCAATATGAATGATTCTAGCTCCATTGACCGTACGATGTCCATCCAACGGCCGTAGTGCTTCTTCAACCTTTGGTCTTCTTGCTCCAGCCGCCCAAAGCAGCGCCGGTCGTGCCGCATGCTCCTGCCTCCCGTGGTCGGCTGTGCTGCCACGGAGGCCTCAACGCCCCCTACTATTCCCACCGCTGGCCAGGCCCTGTGGCGACGGCAGCCTCACACCGGAGCCGAACCAGTGAACCCTCGTACTCCTCTCCACGCGCGCAGGGGCTTCCACTGCCGCGTCTTCCCCGGCTCCCCGTCGTCCCCTTCCTAGGCCTCACCGTCGTCCACCGCCCTGGTGCTCTTGGTGCGGCGTGGTCAACGTGGTCAAGGAACGACTTCCATCGGACGTGGACTGTACGTGGAGAGGCTGACAGCTGGGTCCATGGCGGCAGCAAGGAAGTGCCTCCTTATTACGCGGAAAATAATGATTCCTCCACCTGACAGCAGGGACCCACTGGACATGCCACCATATTTCGCGAAAAAAACGTTTCCCCCCTGACTGCTGGGACCCACCAGCTACACCTTTGCACGCAAGGAAGTGCGTCCGGGAAAAAACAATTCGCCCCCCTGACTGCTGGGACCCACCAGCTACATCTTCGCATGCAAGGAAGTGCGTCCGGGCAAAAAAAACCAAAACGATTCGCCCCCCTGACTGCTGGGACCCACCAGCCCCCTGACTGATGGGACCCACCAGCTACATCTTTGCACGCAAGGAAGTGCGTCCGGGCAAAAAAATGATTCACCCCCTGACTGCTGGGACCCACCAACTACATCTTTGCAGGAAACGAAGTGCCTGACAGTCAGGACCCACCTGGTCGAAGCGTACATAGCGTTGACATTCTGGTCGCGAACGTGTACGTACATACTGGTCGATGTAGAGGCGCGCACGTGTCATAGTAGAGGCGTGCACGTGTCGTAGTAGAGGCGCGCACGTAGCGTGTACACGTACGTACAGCGACTAGGGTGCAAGAAAGAAAATACGGCCACGTATGTGTACATACGGGCGGGGTCTCGAACGCCTACTCGCGCATACGTACGGCGTGGGCTCGTGTACATGGCTGGGTTGGAATGGAGAAACAACGTCATCGTCGTGTTCATGGGTCGGAACGGAATGCGTGGTCGTGTTCATCAGGAGGGCTTGGACAGAAGAGGCGATGGAAACGAGGCCTGGCATACTGCACAACGGAGGAAACGGACCTCCTACGGTCGAAACGGGGGTCCTGTTGATCGGGAGGGGTGTGGCGTACTGAAAAATGGAGGAAACGGACCTCCTACGGTCGAAACGGGGGTCCTGTTGATCGAGAGGGGTGTGGCGTACCGCAAAACGGAGGAAACGGACCTCCTACGGTCAAAACAGGGGTCCTATTGATCGGGAGGGGTGTGGCATACGGCAAAACAGAGGAAACGGACTTGTGTTGGAGCGCTACGGTCGAAACGGGCGTCCTATTCATCGGGAGGGGTGTGGCGTACCGCAAAACGGGACTCCACGGGATACTGTTCATCTCCACCGTCGACCCCCTCCAGCCTCCACGAGCTACTGTTCATCCACTGTCGGCCTCCTCCAGCCTCCACGGGCTCCTGTTCATCCAGCCTCCACTACGTGCTACTCCACCGGCTACTGTTCAACCACCCCTCCACCATCTACTGTTCATCTAGCACTCCACACCATGGGGTCCTGTTCAACCACCCTTCCATGGGCACCCCTCCACCGTCTACTGTTCATCCTGCCCTCCACACCACGGGGTCCTGTTCATCCACCACTCCACGGGCACCCCTCCACCGTCTACTATTCATCCAGCCCTCCACCACACCACGGGGTCCTGTTCATCCAGAGGCAACGCCACCTCTCACTATTCATCCACCCCCCCTCCCGCAACGCTCACTGTTCATCCCATCGATCGGCTTCAGTTAGCAGCAGTAGCCAAGGAATCGCTCGATCGGGTTCAGTTAACAGACATCGATCGATCGCTCGGGTTCAGTAACGCGTAGCCTTCAGTGCAATCGCTCGGGTTCAGTTAGAGCCCAACGCCTCGCTCGGGTTCAGTTAGAGCCAACGCCTCGCACACACGCGCGTACGTGTACGAGAGAAACGCGCATCGCTCGGCCCCCGACCTCCCACCGTAACCGGGAACTCCCCAAAATTTTCCTCCCCCTCGCTTCTACCACGGTTTTTTCCGTCATGGACGGCCCAAAGAATGTCATGCAGCTGCGTCTCCGGCCCGCCCAGGATGAAAAGCACATTATCTGTCATGATTTTTTGTCATAGAAGTAGGAGCCCACCACATCTATGATGATACCGGGTTTTGTCACAATTATCGTCATAGAAGTGTCATATGTATGACAGAAAAAAATTTCGTTCGGCCCAAAATGTCACGGATGTGTCTTTTTTGTAGTGAAGTGTTCTCCCTAAGTATGCACCGTTGCTACAGTTCGTCGTGCCGAGACATCACGTGATGGTCGGGCGTGATAAGCTCTACGTTCACATACAATGGGTGCAAGCCAGTTTTGCACGTGCAAATACTTGGGTTAAACTTGACGAGCCTAGCATATGCAGATATGGCCTCGGAACACTGAGACCGAGAGGTCAAACGTGAATCATATATATAGTAGATATGATCAACATAGATATGTTCACCATTGAAAAGTACTCCATCTCACGTGATGATCGGACATGGTTTAGTTGATATGGATCACGTGATCATTTAGATGACTCGAGGGATGTCTATCTAAGTGGGAGTTCTTAAGTAATATGATTAATTGAACTTAAATTTGTCATGAACTTAGTCCTGATAGTATTTGCATATCTATGTTGTACATCAATAGCTCGCGTTATAGCTCCCCTGTTTTATTTTTGATATGTTCCTAGAGAAAACTAAGTTGAAAGATGATAGTAGCAATGATGTAGACTGGATCCGTGATCTGAGGATTATCCTCATTGCTGGAACAGAAGAATTATGTCCTTGATGCACCGCTAGGTGATAGACCTATTGCAGGAGCAGATGCAGACGTTATGAACGTTTGACAAGCTCCGTATGATGACTACTTGATAGTTTAGTGCACCATACTTTAAGGCTTAGAACCGGGACTTCAAAAACATTTTGAACGCCATGGAGCATATGATATGTTCCAAGAGTTGAAATTGGTATTTCAGACTCATGCCCATGTCGA
The DNA here is from genome assembly GCF_056163025.1 of Triticum urartu. Lineage (NCBI taxonomy): Eukaryota > Viridiplantae > Streptophyta > Magnoliopsida > Poales > Poaceae > Triticum > Triticum urartu. The sequence goes on from NC_141874.1 coordinate 596,818,821, forward strand.
GAGGTATGAGACCTCTGACAAGTACTTTGCCTACAAGATGGAGGGGAGTAGCTCAAATAGTGAGCATGTGCTCAGAATGTCTAGGTACTACAATCACTTGAATCAAGTGGGAGTTAATCTTCTAAATAAGATAGTGATTGACAGAGTTCTCTAGTCACTATCACCAAGTTACTAGAACTTCATGATGAACTATAATATAGGGATGGAAAAGACAATTCCTGAGCTCTTCGTAATGCTAAAGGCTGCGGTGATACAAATCAAAAAGGAGCATCAAGTGTTGATGGTTAACAAGACTACTAGTTTCAAGAAAAAAAGGCAAAGGGAAGAAAGGGGAACTTCAAGAATAATAGCAAGTAAGCTTCTACTCCCGGGAAGAAGCCCAGGTCTGGACCTAAGCCTGAAACTGAGTGCTTCTACTGCAAAGGGACTGGTCACTTGAAGCGGAACTGCCCCAAGTATTTGGCGGATAAGAAGGATGGAAAAGTGAACAAAAGTATATATGATATACATGTTATTGATGTGTACTTTATTACTGTTCATAGTAGCCCCTGGGTATTTGATACTAGTTCAGTTGCTATGATTAGTAACTCGAAACAGGAGTTACAAAATGAACAGAGACTAGTTGAGGGCGAGGTGACGATGTGTGTTGGAAGTGATTCCAAGGTTGATAAGATCACCATCGCATACTCCCTCTACCTTCGGTATTAGTGTTGAACCTAAATAAATGTTATTTGGTGTCTGCATGATTCATTTAAGTCGCAGAATAATTATTGTTCTGTTTACATGAATAAAACCTTCAATGGTCATATACCCAATGTGAATGGTTTGTCGAATCTCGATCGTGATTATACACATATTCATAATATTGATGCCAAAACATGCAAAGTTGATAATGATAGTGCAACATATTTGTGGCACTGCTGTTTAGGTCATATTGGTTAAAGCGCATGAAGAAACTCCATGCGGATGGACTTTTGGGACCACTTGATTATGAATCATTTGATGCTTGCTAACCATGCCTCACGGGAAAGATGACTAAGACATCGTTCTCTGGAACAATGGAGCGAGCCACTAACTTACTGGAAATAATACATACTGATGTATGCGGTCCGATGAGTGTTGAAGCTCTTGGTAGGTATTGTTATTTTCTAACCTTCACAGTTGATTTGAGCAGATATAGGTATATCTACTTAATGAAACACAAGTCTGAATCATTTTGAAAAGTTCAAAGAATTTCAGAGTGAAGTGGAGAATCATCGTAACAAGAAAAATAAAATTTCTGTGATCTGATCGCAGAGGCGAATATTTGAGTTCCGAGTTTTGGCCTTCATTTAAAACAATGTGGAATAGTTTCACAACTCACGCCACCTGGAACACCACAGGGTAATGGTGTGTCTGAACGTCGTAACCGTGCTTTATTAGATATGGTGCGATATATGATGTCTCCTATCGATTTACCGCTATCCATTTGAGGGTGATGCATTAGAGACAGCTGCATTCACATTAAATAGGGCACCATCTAAATCCTTTGAGACGACACCGTATGAACTATGGTGTCGTGGTGTTCTCACGGGGGGCTTGCGAGTCGACAGATGCCACAAGGGCTTAGTGTGAGGGTAAGACTGCTGCTAATAGGACCGGGAGCGGGTATGCGAGTAGCACGCGCTAGTTTACCCAGGTTCGGGGCTCTCCGAAGAGATAACACCCCTACTCCTGCATGTCTGAGTATATATCTGGGGTGTACATTGGGTAGTACAAAGTGCTCCTGGAGCTGTATCTGAGATCAGTGCCGTAAGAGCCTGATCTCGTATATGCATATGAGCATTGGTGTGTGTGGCCGCATGTGCCTGTGCATGCATGCGTGAGTGTGTGGGAGAGTGAGTCCATCCTGGATGGATGGATGCTCATATATATAGTGGGAGTTAGCTTAGGATGAAAGCCATGTAGGCATGGTAGCTAGCTAGCTAGTGGCATGGTGGGGTGTCATCCTTGTCCCCTGGGTCACTTCATAAATAGTGCCAGGGGACAAGTGACACTGTACATGATGGCTGGGGTGTCACGTGAATAGTGCTCGGGTACGCTCGTCTCGTCGGAGGTATGGCCGTCTCGTCGGTGTCTTGTCGGTGTCGGGTCGGGCTGCAGTCGGCAGCCGGCTGGTTGACGCAGTCGGCAGCCGGCTGGTTGGCACAGTCGGCAGCCGGCAGTCGGCCGGGCAGAGCAGTCGGACGGGAAGCCGGCAGGAGCGGCCGGACAGTCGGACTGAGGGGCTTTGCTAGCCCCGATGTCTTGAAATATCGTCTTGCCGTCCTCGGGGTACCCGTGGTCAATTACTCCGACAGTAGCCCCCAAGCCTCCAGGCAACTTGGCAAAGTTGGGCGGAGGTTTTTTGACGAGTGTTCATGGAAATGATCATGAAAAAAGACAAAGTTAGTCCATGCGGATATATCAAATGTTTGCTTCTAGCATTGCAAGTTTTATGCGGAGGGTGCCGACTCGGTTTCGTCCGAGCCCCCTTAATCTTTTTCGTGTTCCCTCCGCTTTTTGGCTTGTTCTCCTGCTTGCCGGACAGCCGCTCGGCGGTCTGTGGCTAAGAGTGGGCCGCAAAGTGGAGTGTACAGTACTCAGAGTCTAGGAGCAGATTCAACCGAGTAGATACTTGTAAAGGAAAACGGTCGGGTCGCCCGAACCGTTTTTCTTCCTGGACGTTTTTCGCGTGGGTGGCCTCCAGCGTTCACTCTTGCTATCCGGACAGCCGCTCTGCGGTCTATGACTAAGAGTGAGCCTTTCGTACTGCGCATGCTACTAAGCCGTCTGCCGGAACAAACGTCTCAGGCCAAGCGGCCAGCCCCCGGGCCAAATCTAGCTGGCGTCGGGGCAAACAGTGATGCAACTGTAATAAAAAATGCGGAGATAGCACCCGAGCATTGCTCGGGGTTATCCGTGCTTGCGTGATGCAAAAATATGCGGGCGAGGAGCTCACATTGATTTTCGTGTAGTCGCGGTCGTCGGAGACAGCCGGCGCGACTCGGCGCTCGCGGAGCGCGTCGGCGCACCCGCTGTGTGTAGCCTTTGAGCCCCCGGGTGCTCGAAGGGGGGTCCCGGCCGGTTAGGCTCGACCGGCCAGGCGGCGAGGCGTCTTGCAACGCCTTTTTTCTTCATATCTGCTGGCTGGGGGAGCCAGACAGAACTCTTCTCTTGTCTGCAATCTTCGCGGGGGCGCGCCAGCGCACCCGCTGGGTGTAGCCCCCAAGATTCGGGCCGACTGCTGAGCAGTCGGGCCGGATCTCCTGACAACTACTTTGTCTTCTTCTTCGCGGGGGCGCGTCAGTGCACCCGCTGGGTGTAGCCCTCGAGATTCGGGCCGACTGCTGAGCAGTCGGGCCGGATCTCCCGGCAACTACTTTGTCTTCTTCTTCGCGGGGGCACGTCAGCGCACCCGCTGGGTGTAGCCCCCGAGATTCGGGCCGACTGCTGAGCAGTCGGGCCGGATCTCCCGGCAACTACTTTGTCTTCTTCTTCGCGGGGGCGCGTCAGCGCACCCGCTGGGTGTAGCCCCCGAGATTCGGGCCGACTGCTGAGCAGTCGGGCCGGATCTCCCGGCAACTACTTTGTCTTCTTCTTCGCGGGGGCGCGTCAGCGCACCTGCTGGGTGTAGCCCCCGAGATTCGGGCCAACTACTGAGCAGTCGGGCCGGATCTCCCGGCAACAACTTTGTCTTCTTCTTCGCGGGGGCGCGTCAGCGCACCCGCTGGGTGTAGCCGCCGAGATTCGGGCCGACTGTTGAGCAGTCAGGCCAGATCTCCCGGCAACTACTTTGTCTTCTTCTTCACGGGGGCGCGTCAGCGCACCCGCTGGGTGTAGCCCCCGAGATTCGGGCCGATTGCTGAGCAGTCGGGCCAGATCTCCCGGCAACTACTTTGTCTTCTCTCTTTTTCTCGTCAGCCGGCTGCGCGCAGTCGGACCAGCTTGTTGGTTGGCCAGGCAGCGAAGCGGGCAGACGAAACAGCCGGCCGAGCGGCAACGCGGGATGTTGACCAGAGCAGTCCGCTGGACTGCAGTTTGCAGAGCCGGAACCTCCCTTCTTCTTCTTCTTTTTTTTAGCCGGCATCTAGCACCCGGCTTTTGACTTTATCAGCCGGCCCTCTTTTCCTTTCTTTCTTTCTTTTCCGCCAGCGCAGCCGGCCGAAGGGGGAGCCCGCGCACGCGTGCGGAGCCGGCTGGCGGCGACCCGGCAGCGGGCCAGCAGGGGCAGGAGGGCGCGGCGACGAACCAGCCAGCCAGCATGCGGGAAGCCGGCTGGGCGAGGAGGCGAGCGAGCGCGGAGCTCTCAGCCGCGGGCGAGGTCGCAAGCGGCAGGCCGGGGTGGGGAGGCGGCCGGAGGTGGAGCCGGGTTGCGGGAGGAGCCGACGCGGCTGCGAGGAGGCAGCCCGAAATGGGGGCCGGGTCGGCACGAAGGCGGCCGAGGCGAGGCGAAGCTGGCCCGCGGAAGCCGGTGGGCGGGCGAGGCGTCTCGGCAGGGGCGGAGCTGGCGCGGAAGTGGCGGTGCTCGGGAGCCGGCCGAGCCGGGGGGAGCCGGCAGGGAGCGGCGGAGGCCGGATGGCGCGGGGCAGAGAGCCCGGCCGTGGCGCGGAGACGGCAGGCCGTGCGAGGAATGGCAGAAGCGGCATCGAACAATGCCCTCGGGCGTGAGTCAGCGGAGGCGAGGCATAGCGTGCGAGGCCAACGGGAGCAGCAGCGGTTCCGCAGCACCATGGAGATGCAGGAGTCCACGAGCAGGGAGGAGCTCGGGCACAAGGCAGAGCAGTGCCCGTGCGGTGGTTGGCATCGAATCAACGCGAGCTTTCTTGTGTATTAGTGTGCGGCGAGCTTAGTCTCTGTTTCCTGACTGATGCATTGGTAGAGTATGAGCAATATCCTTGTACCTAACTTGAGTACGAGTAGTAGCCAAGCAGTGTACGTGCAATGTATGGCCTACATCTGGGAAGTGTATGGCGAACAAAAAAGGCAGGCGAGCAGCAGCGCACGCGGGCGTGGAGAAGGCGCTTGATGCTGAGACCGACGGCGAGGACGCGCCGTCACGCGCAGCCGCCCCGGGGTCGTGTCGATGTCGGGACCCCGAGCGCCACCGGAGAGACGGCAGCGACGCCGCGCCGGTGCTGACGAAGATGGCGAGGCCGACGGCAAGGACGCGCCGTCCCGCACGGCCGCTCCGGGGGCGGGTCAAAGTCGAGCCCCCGAGCGTTACCGGAGAGACGGCACGACACCGTGGAGGAGATGATGAAGATGGTCCCGCCCGGACTGCGAAACCAGCAGCAGCGTGGTAGCGTAGTAGTGGTACCACACCACGGTGGGCGCCAACTGTCGTGGTGTTCTCATAGGGGGCTTGCGAGTCGACAGATGCCACAAGGGCTTAGTGTGAGGGTAAGACTGCTGCTGATAGGACCGGGAGCGGGTATGCGAGTAGCACGCGCTAGTTTACCCAGGTTCAGGGCTCTCCGGAGAGATAACACCCCTACTCCTGCATGTCTGAGTATATATCTGGGGTGTACATCGGGCAGTACAAAGTGCTCCTGGAGCTGTATCTGAGATCAGTGCCATAAGAGCCTGATCTCGTATATGCATATGAGCATTGGTGTGTGTGGCCGCATGTGCCTGGGCATGCATGCGTGAGTGTGTGGGAGAGTGAGTCCATCCTGGATGGATGGACGCTCATATATATAGTGGGAGTTAGCTTAGGATGTAAGCCATGTAGGTATGGTAGCTAGCTAGCTAGTGGCATGGTGGGGTGTCATCCTTGTCCCCTGGGTCACTTCATAAATAGTGCCAGGGGACAAGTGACACTATACATGATGGCTGGGGTGTCACGTGAATAGTGCTCGGGTACGCTCGTCTCATCGGCAGTATGGCCGTCTCGTCGGTGTCTTGTCGGCGTCGGGTCGGGCTGCAGTCGGCAGCTGGCTGGTTGACGCAGTCGGCAGCCGGCTGGTTGGCGCAGTCAGCAGCCGACAGTCGGCTGGGCAGAGCAGTCGGACGGGAAGCCGGCAGGAGCGCCCGGACAGTCGGACTGAGGGGCTTTGCTAGCCCCGATGTCTTGAAATATCGTCTTGCCGTCCTCGGGGTACCCGTGGTCAATTACTCCGACATATGGTTTGGCAAAAAAACAAAGCTGTCGCTTCTTAAAGTTTGGGGCTGCAATGCTTATGTGAAAAAGTTTCAAACTGATAAGCTCGAACCCAAATCGGAGAAGTGCGTCTTCATAGGATACCCAAAAGAAACTGTTGGGTAAACCTTCTATCACAGATCCGAAGGTAAGATATTTGTTGCTAAGAATGGATCCTTTCTAGAGAAGGAGTTTCTCTCGAAAGAAGTGAGTGGTAGGAAAGTAGAACTTGATGAGGTAATTGTACCTTCTCCCGAATTGGAAAGTAGTTCATCATAGAAATCAGTTCCAGTGATTCCTACACCAATTAGTGAGGAAGCTAATGATTATGATATGAAACTTCAGATCAAGTTACTACCGAACCTCATAGGTCAAGTAGAGTACGGGCCACACCAGAGTGGTACGGTAATCCTATTCTGGAAGTCATGTTACTAGACCATGACGAACCTACGAACTATGAGGAAGCGATGATGAGCCCAGATTCCGCGGAATGGCTTGAGGCCATGAAATCTGAGATGGGATCCATGCATGTGAACAAGTATGGACTTTGATTGACTTGCCCGATGATCGGTGAGCCATTGAGAATAAATGGATCTTCAAGAGGAAGACTGACGCTGATAGTAGTGTTACTATCTACAAAGCTCGAATTCTCGCAAAAGGTTTTCGAATAGTTCAAGGTGTTGACTACGATGAGATTTTCTCACTCATATCGATGCTTAAAGTCTTTCTGAATCATGTTAGCAATTGCCGCATTTTATGAAATCTAGCAAATGGATGTCAAAAATTATATTCCTTATTGGATTTATTAAAGAAGAGTTGTATATGATGCAACCAGAAGGTTTTCTCAATCCTAAAGGTGCTAAGAAAGTGTGCAAGCTCCAACGATCCATCTATGGACTGGTGCAAGCATCTCCGAGTTGGAATATACGCTTTGATGAGTTGATCAAAGCATATAGTTTTATACAGACTTGCGGTGAAGCCTGTATTTACAAGAAAGTGAGTGGGAGCACTACAGCGTTTCTGATAGGTATATGTGAATGACATATTATTGATCGGAAATGATGTAGAATTTTCTGGGAAGCATAAAGGAGTGTTCGAAAGGAGTTCTTCAAAGAAAAGACCTCGGTGAAGCTACTTACATATTGGGCATCAAGATCTATAAAGATAGATCAAGATGCTTGATAAGACTTTCGATGAGTACATACCTTGATGAGATTTTGAAGGAGTTCAAAATGGATCAGTCAAAGAAGGAGTTCTTGCCTGAGTTGTAAGGTATGAAGTTGAGTAAGACTCAAAACCCGACCACAGCAGAAGATAGAGAGAGAATGAAAGTCATTCCCTATGATTCAGCCATAGGTTCTATAAAGTATGTCGTGTTGTATACCAGACCTATTGTGTTCCTTGCCATGAGTTTGGCAAAAGGGTACAATGGTGATCCAGGAGTAGATCACTAGACAGCGGTCAAAATTATCCTTAGAGGACTAAGGAAATATTTCTCGGTTATGGAGGTGATAAAGAGTTCATCGTAAAGAGTTACATCGATGCAAGCTCTAACACTGATCTGGATGACTCTGAGTCTCAATCTGGATACATATTAAAAGTGGGAGCAATTAGCTAGAGTAGCTCCATGCAGAGCATTGTAGACATAGTAATTTGCAAAATGCATACGGATTTGAATGTGGCAGACCCGTTGACTAAACTTCTCTCACAAGTTTGTTTGGAGTCCTGGATGAGATCACGGACATGACGAGGAGTCCCTAAATGGTCGAGAGGTAAAGATTCGTATATTGGAAGGTTTCATTTGGACATGGGAATGGTTCCATGTGGTTCAGGCATTTTTCTGGAGTACCGGGAGGTTACCGGAACCCCCCGGGAGAAGTATTGGGCTGATAACCCACAAATATAGGGGATCAATTTTAGCCTCTTTCGATAAGTAAGAGTGTTGAACCCAATGAGGAGCTAAAGGTATAACAAATATTCCCTCAAGTTCTATCGGCCACCGATACAACTCTACGCATGCTTAACGTTCGCTTTACCTAGAACAAGTATGAAACTAGAAGTATTTTGTAGGTGTAACGGGATAGGTTTGCAAGAATATAAAGAGCATGTAAATAAAAATAGGGGCTGTTTTAGGTAAATAAGCAATAAATTTAGTATAGCGAGTGTGGAAAAGTGGTGGTAGGACTTTCGAAATTGTCCCTAAGCAATTGACTACGTTACTAGATCGATAGCAAGTTTTATGTGGGAGAGGCCACTGCTAGCATGTCATCCCTGACTTGGAATTCTATGCACTTATGATTGGAACTATTAGCAAGCATCCGCAACTACTAACGTTCATTAAGGTAAAACCCAACCATAGCATTAAGATATATTGGGCCCCCTTCAATCCCGTATGCATCAATTTCTATGCTAGGTTGAAGCTTCTGTCAGTCTTGCCCTCCAATACATAGTCCTATCAACATACAACTAACCCTATGGTGTGATCCACGCGCACGCTCATATGATGGGCACCAAAGGACAGCAACATAACCACAAGCAAATTAAACCAATCATAGCAATTCACCAATCACCGATAGGACAACGAAAATCTACTCAGACATCATAAGATGGCAACACATCATTGGATAATAATATGAAGCATAAAGCACCATGTTCAAGTATAGGGTACAGCGGGTTGTGGGGGAGTGGACCACTGTAGATAGATGGGGGAAGGTGATGAAGATGTTGGTGAAGATGACGGAGGTGTTGGTGTAGATTGCGGTGACGATTATGGCCCCGACGGTGTTCCGACGCCACCAGGAGAGAGGGGAGAGAGCCCCACTTCTTATTATTCTTCCTTGATCTTCTCCCTAGATGTGAGAAGGGTTTCCCCTCTGGTCCAAGGCCTCCATGGCGGCGGAGGGTGAGAGCCCCTCCAAGATTGGATATCTCTCTCTCTCTCTCTCTCTCTCTCTCTCTCTCTCTCTCTCTCTGTTTCTGCGTTCCAGATTCTGGCCTTTCACCGTTTCTTATATTCCCGGAGATCCGTAACTCTGATTGGGCTGAAATTTTAACACGATTTCTATCCGGATATTGGCTTTCTTGCAGAGAAAGAAAGGCAGGAACTGCCTTACGGGGTGGCCATGAGGGCCCAGGGCGTGCCCCCTGCCTCGTGCCCCCCTTGGGCATCGTCTCGCGTTGATTCTTTTTCCCAAAAAATCACATATATTCCAAAAAAATCTTCGTCAGTCTTTATCCCGTTTGGACTCCGTTTGATATGGATTTTCTACAAAACAAACAACATGCAACAAACAGGAACTGGCATTGGGCACTAGATCAATATGTTTGTCCCAAAATAGTATAAAAAGTTGCCAAAAGTATATGAAAGTTGTATAATATTGGCATGGAACAATCAAAAATTATAGATACGATGGAGACGTATCAGCATCCCCAAGCTTAATTCCTACTCGTCCTCGAGTAGGTAAATGATAAAAAATATAATTTTTGATGTGGAATGCTACCTAGCATAATCTTGATCAAGTAATCTAATCATGGCATGAATATGAAGACCTCAGTGATTCAAAGCAATAGTCTATCATTTGACATTAAGACAATAATACTTCAAGCATACCAATAAAGCAATCATGTCTTTTCAAAATAACATGGCCAAAGAAAGTTATCCCTACAAAATCATATGGTCTGGCTATGCTCCAAATTCACCACACAAAATATTCAAATCATGCACAATCCCGATGACAAGCCAAGCAATTGTTTCATACTTTTGACGTTCTCAAACCTTTTCAACTTTCACCCAATACATGAGCATGAGCCATGGACATAGCACTATGGGTGGAATAGAATATGATGGTGGAGGTTGGCGGAGAAGACAAAAAGGACAAAGTCTCACATCGATGCGGCTAATCAACAGGCTATGGAGATGCCCATCAATTGATGTCAGTGCGAGGAGTAGGGATTGCCATGCAACGGATGCACTAAGAGCTATAAGTGTATGAAAGCTCAAACTGGAAACTAAGTGGGTGTGCATTGCTACCTGTTGAGCACTGCATTGGTTTTCCCCGAAGAGGAAGGGATGATGCAGCAAACTAGCGTAAGTATTTCCCTCAGTTTTTGAGAACCAAGGTATCAATCCAGTAGGAGGCTACGCGCAAGTCCCTCGTACCTGCACAAAACAAATAAATCCTCGCAACCAACGCAAATAGGGGTTGTCAATCCCCATAGGGCCACTTACGAGAGTGAGATCTGATAGATATGATAAAGATAATATTTTTGGTATTTTTGTGATAAAGATGCAAAGTAAAATAAAGGCAAAGTAAATAGCAAAGGAAATAAATAAGTAGTAGGAGATCAATATGATTAAGATAGACCCGGGGGCCATAGGTTTCACTAGTGGCTTCTCTCAAGAGCATAAGTATTCTACGGTGGGTGAACAAATTACTGTTGAGCAATTGACAGAATTGAGCATAGTTATGAGAATATCTAGGTATGATCATGTATATAGGCATCACGTCCGAGACAAGTAGACCGACTCCTTCCTGCATCTACTACTATTACTCCACTCATCGACCGCTATCCAGCATGCATCTAGAGTATTAAGTTAAAAACAGAGTGACGCCTTAAGCAAGATGACATGATGTAGAGGGATAGACTCATGCAATATGAAGAAAACCCCATCTTGTTATCCTCGATGGCAACAATACAATACATGCCTTGCTGCCCTTACTGTCACCGGGAAAGGACACCGCAAGATTGAACCCAAAGCTAAGCACTTCTCCCATTGCAAGAAAGATCAATCTAGTAGTCCAAACCAAACTGATAATTCGAAGAGACTTGCAAAGATAACCAATCATACATAAAAGAATTCAGAGAAGATTCAAATATTATTCATAGATAGACTTGATCGTAAACCCACAATTCATCGGTCTCAACAAACACATCGCAAAAAGAAGATTACATCGAATAGATCTCCACAAGAGAGGGGGAGATCATTGTATTGAGATCCAAAAAGAGAGAAGAAGCCATCTAGCTAATAACTATGGACCCGTAGGTCTGAGGTAAACTACTCACACTTCATCGGAGAGGCTATGGTGTTGATGTAGAAGCCCTCCGTGATCGATGCCCCCTCCGGCGGAGCTCCGGAACAGGCGCCAAGATGGTATCTCGTGGATACAGAAAGTTACGACAGTGGAATTAGGGTTTTGGCTCCTGTTCTGATCGTTTGGGGGTACGTGGATATATATAGGAGGAAGGAGTACGTCGGTGGAGCAACAGGGGGCCCACGAGGGTGGAGGGCGCGCCTGGTGGGGGTGGGCGCGCCCCCCTACCTCGTGGCCTCCTGTTTTATTTCTTGACGTAGGGTCCAAGTCTCTCTGGTCTTATTCATTGAGAAAATCACGTTCCCGAAGGTTTCATTCCGTTTGGACTCCGTTTGATATTCCTTTTCTTCGAAACCCTAAAACAGGCAAAAAACAGCAATTCTGGGCTGGGCCTCCGGTTAATAGGTTAGTCCCAAAAATAATATGAAAGTGGATAATGAAGCCCAATAATGTCCAAAACAGTAGATAATATAGCATGGAGCAATCAAAAATTATAGATACATTGGAGACGTATCAAGCATCCCCAAGCTTAATTCATGCTCGTCCTCGAGTAGGTAAATGGTAAAAACAGAATTTTTGATGCGGAGTGCTACTTGGCATAATTTTAATGTAATTCTTCTTAATTGTGGTATAAATATTCAGATCCTAAAGATTCAAGACAAAAGTTCATATCGACATAAAAATAATAATACTTCAAGCATACTAACAAAGCAATTATGTCTTCTCAAAATAACATTGCTAAAGAAAGTTATCCCTACAAAATAATATAGTCTGGCTATGCTCTATCTTCACCACACAAAATATTTAAATCATGCACAACCCCGATGACAAGCCAAGAAATTGTTTCATACTTTTGACATTCTCAAAACTTTTTCAATCTTCACACGATACATGAGCGTGAGCCATGGATATAGCACTATAGGTGGAATAGAGTGGTGGTTGTGGAGAAGACAAAAAGGGAGAAGATAGTCTCACGTCAACTAGGCGTATCAACGGGCTATGGAGATGCCCATCAATAGATATCAATGTGAGTGAGTAGGGATTGCCATGCAACGAATGCACTAGAGCTATAAGTATATTAAAGCTCAAAAAGAAACTAAGTGGGTGTGCATCCAACTTGCTTGCTCATGAAGACCTAGGGCAATTTGAGGAAGCCCATCATTGGAATATACAAGCCAAGTTCTATAATGAAAGATTCCCACTAGTATATGAAAGTGATAACATGACAGACTCTCTACTATGAAGATCATGGTGCTACTTTGAAGCACAAGTGTGGTAAAAGGATAGTAACATTGTCCCTTCTCTCTTTTTCTCTCATTTTTTTATTTGTTTGGGCCTTTTCTCCTTTTTTATGGCCTCTTTTTTTCGTCCGGAGTCTCATCCTGACTTGTGGGGGAATCATAGTCTCCATCATCCTTTCCTCACTGGGACAATGCTCTAATAATGATGATCATCACACTTTTATTTTTCTTACAACTCAACAATTACAACTCGATACTTAGAACAAAATATGACTCTATATGAATGCCTCTGGCGGTGTACCGGGATATGCAATGACTCATGAGTGACATGTATGAAAGAATTATGAATGGTGGCTTTGCCACAAATACGATGTCAACTACATGATCACGCTAAGAAATATGACAATGATGGAGTGTGTCATAATAAATGGAATGGTGGAAAGTTGCATGGCAATATATCTCGGAATGGCTATGGAAATGCCATAATAGGTAGGTATGGTGGCTGTTTTGAGGAAGGTATATGGTGGGTGTATGATACCGGCGAAAGGTGTGCGGTATTAGAGAGGCTAGCAAAGGTGGAAGGGTGAGAGTGCGTATACTCCCTGGAGTCAACATTAGTCATAAAGAACTGATATCCTTATTGCAAAAATCTACAAGTTATCAAAGCAAAGTATTACGCGCATGATCCTAGGGGGATAGATTGGTAGGAAAAGACCATCGCCCGTCCCTGACCGCCGCTCATAAGGAAGGCAATCAAAAAATAAATCATGCTCCGACTTCATCACATAACGGTTCACCATACGTGCATCCTACGGGAATCACAAGCTTCAACACAAGTATTTCTCAAATTAACAACTACTCAACTAGCATGACTTTAATATCACCATCTCTATATCTCAAAATAATTATCAAGTATCAAACTTATCATAGTATTCAACACACTCATAAGAAAGTTTTATTATTAATCTTGTATACCAAGCATATTAGGATTTTAAGCAAATTACCAAGCTATTTAAGATTCTCAAAATAATCTAAGTGAAGCATGAGAGATCAATAGTTTCTATAAAACAAATCCACCACCGTGCTCTAAAAGGATATAAGTGAAGTTCTAGAGCAAAAATTATATAACTCAAAAGATATAAGCGAAGCACATAGAGTATTCTAACAAATTCCAAATCATATATGGCTCTCTAAAAAGGTGTGTACAGCAAGGATGATTGTGGTAAACTAAGAAATAAAGACTCAAATCATACAAGACGCTCCAAGCAAAACACATATCATGTGGTAAATAAAAATATAGCTCCATGTAAAGTTACCGATAGAAGTAGACGATAGAGGGGATGCCTTCCGGGGCATCCCCAAGCTTTGGCTTTTAGGTGGCCTTAGATTATCTTGGGGGTGCCATGGGCATCCCCAAGATTAGTCTCTTGCCACTCCTTTTTCCATAATCCATCAAATCTTTACCCAAAACTTGAAAACTTCACAACACAAAACTTAAAGTAGAAAATCTCGTCAGTTCCGTTAGCGAAAGAAAATAAAAGACCACTTCAAGGTACTGTAAAGAACTCATTATTTATTTATATTGGTGTTATAACTACTGTATTCCAACTTATCTATGGTTTATAAACTATTTTACTAGCCATAGATTCATCAAAATAAGCAAACAACACACGAAAAACAGAATCTGTCAAAAACAGAACAGTCTGTAGTAATCTGTAGCTAGCGCAAGATCTGGAACCCCAAAAATTCTAAAATAAATTGCTGGACGTGAGGAATTTATCTATTAATTATCTTCAAAAATAATTAACTAACTATCACTCTCCAAATAAAAATGACAGCAGTTCTCGTGAGCGCTAAAGTTTCTGTTTTTTACAGCAAGTTCAACAAGACTTTCCCCAAGTCTTCCCAACGGTTCTACTTGGCACAAACACTAATTAAAAACAAAAAAACACAACCAAAACAGAGGCTAGATAAATTATTTATTACTAAACAGGAGCAAAAATCAAGTAATAAAAATAAAATTGGGTTGCCTCCCAACAAGCGCTATCGTTTAACGCCCCTAGCTAGGCATAACAAGCAAGAATAGATCTAGGTATTGCCATCTTTGGTAGGCAATCCATAAGTGGCTCTCATAATAGATTCATAAGGTAATTTAATTTTATTTCTAGGAAAGTGTTCCATGCCTTTCCTTAATGGAAATTGGAATCTAATATTTCCTTCCTTCATATCAATAATTGCACCAATCGTTCTAAGGAAAGGTCTACCAAGAATAATAGGACATGAAGGATTGCAATCTATGTCAAGCACAATAAAATCTATGGGCGCATAATTCATAATTGCAACAATAAGAACATTGTTAATTCTTCCCATAGGTTTCTTAATAGTGGAATCCACAAGGTGCAAGTTTAGAGAGCAATCATCAAAATCACGGAAACCTAACAAATCACACAAAGTCTTTGGAATCGTGGAAACACTAGCACCCAAATCACATAAAGCATAGCATTCATGATATTTAATTTTAATTTTAATAGTTGGTTCCCACTCATCATAAAGTTTTCTAGGGATAGAAACTTCCAATTCAAGTTTTTCTTCATAAGGTTGCATCAAGGCATCAACAATATGTTTAGTAAGCGCTTTATTTTGACTATAAGCATGAGGAGAATTTAGCACGGATTGCAACAAGGAAATACAATCAATCAAAGAGCAATTTTCATAGTTAAATTCATTGAAATCCATAATAGTGGGTTTAGCAACATCTAGGGTTTTAATTTCTTCAATCCCACTTTTATCAAATTTAGCATCAAGATCAACAAATTCTGAATTCTTGGAACGCCTTCTAGGTAAAGGTGGATCATATTCAGTCCCACATTATCAAGATTCATATTGCAAAACAAAGATTTAATAGGGGACACATCAATAACTTTTAGATCTTCATCTTTATTTTCATAGGAACTAGAAGAACATGCTCTTATAAAGGCATCTTTCTTAGCACGCATCCTAGCTGTTCTTTCTTTGCACTCATCAATGGAAATTCTCATGGCTTTGAGAGACTCATTGATATCATGCTTAGGTGGAATAGATCTAAGTTTCAAAGAATCAACATCAAGAGAAATTCTATCAACGTTCCTAGCCAAATCATCAATCTTAAGCAATTTTTCTTCAATCATAGCATTAAAATTCTTTTGTGAAGTAATAACTTCTTTAATATTAGATTCAAAATCAGAGGGCATATTATTATAATTTCCATAAGAATTGTTGTAGGAATTGCCATAATTATTAGAGGGATTACTAGGGTAAGGCCTAGGATTGAAATTTCCTCTATACGCGTTGTTACCAAAATTGTTCCTACCAACAAAATTCACATCCATAGATTCATTATTATTCTCAATCAAAGTAGACAAGGGCATATCATTAGGATCAGAAAAAACACTCTTATTAGCAAATAATTTCATAAGTTCATCCACCTTTCCACTCAAAACATTAATTTCTTCTATCGCATGCACCTTTTTATTAGTAGATCTTTCAGTATGCCATTGAGAATAATTAACCATAATATTATCTAGGAGTTTAGTAGCTTATCCTAAAGTGATTTCCATAAAAGTGCCTCCCACGACCGAATCTAAAAGATTTCTAGAAGCAAAATTCAATCCGGCATTAAAATTTTGTATAATCATCCACAAATTTAAACCATGAGTAGGGCAATTACGTATCATTAGTTTCATTCTCTCCCAAGCTTGTGCAACATGTTCATGATCAAGTAGCTTAAAATTCATAATATCGTTTCTAAGAGAGATGATCTTAGCGGGAGGAAAATACTTAGAGATAAAAGCATCTTTACACTTATTCCATGAATCAATACTATTTTTAGGCAAAGACGAAAACCAAGCTTTAGCACGATCTCTAAGCGAAAAAGGAAATAGCTTCAATTTAAAAATATCATTATCCACATCTTTCTTCTTGTGCATGTCACACAAATCAACGAAGCTATTTAGATGGGTAGCGGCATCTTCACTAGGAAGGCCGGAGAACGGATCTTTCATGACAAGATTCAGCAAAGCAGCATTAATTTCACAAGATTCAGCATCGGTAAGAGGAGCAATCGGAGTGCTAATAAAATCATTGTTGTTGATATTGGTGAAGTCACACAATTTAGTATTATCTTGAGCCATTGTGACAAGCAAGCAAACTAACACACAAGAAAACAAAAAGCAAGCGGGCAAAAAGAGGCAAATAGAGAGGGTGGATAGAGAGAGAGGGCGAATAAAATGGCAAGGGTGAAGTCGGGGAGAGGAAAGCGAGAGGCAAATGGCAAATAATGTAATGTGGGATATAAGGGTATGTGATGGGTACTTGGTATGTTGAATTTTGCATAGACCTCCCCGGCAACGGCGCCAGAAATCCTTCGTGTTACCTCTTGAGCACTGCGTTGGTTTTCCCCGAAGAGGAAGGGATGATGCAGCAAAGTAGCATAAGTATTTCCCTCCGTTTTTGAGAACCAAGGTATCAATCCAGTAGGAGGCTACGCGCAAGTCCCTCGTACCTGCACAAAACAAACAAATCCTCGCAACCAACGCAAATAGGGGTTGTCAATCCCCATAGGGCCACTTACGAGAGTGAGATCTGATAGATATGATAAAGATAATATTTTTGGTATTTTTGTGATAAAGATGCAAAGTAAAATAAAGGCAAAGTAAATAGCAAAGGAAATAAATAAGTAGTAGGAGATCAATATGATTAAGATAGACCCGGGGGCCATAGGTTTCACTAGTGGCTTCTCTCAAGAGCATAAGTATTCTACGGTGGGTGAACAAATTACTGTTGAGCAATTGACAGAATTGAGCATAGTTATGAGAATATCTAGGTATGATCATGTATATAGGCATCACGTCCGAGACAAGTAGACCGACTCCTTCCTGCATCTACTACTATTACTCCACTCATCGACCGCTATCCAGCATGCATCTAGAGTATTAAGTTAAAAACAGAGTGACGCCTTAAGCAAGATGACATGATGTAGAGGGATAGACTCATGCAATATGAAGAAAACCCCATCTTGTTATCCTCGATGGCAACAATACAATACATGCCTTGCTGCCCTTACTGTCACCGGGAAAGGACACCGCAAGATTGAACCCAAAGCTAAGCACTTCTCCCATTGCAAGAAAGATCAATCTAGTAGTCCAAACCAAACTGATAATTCGAAGAGACTTGCAAAGATAACCAATCATACATAAAAGAATTCAGAGAAGATTCAAATATTATTCATAGATAGAGTTGATCGTAAACCCACAATTCATCGGTCTCAACAAACACATCGCAAAAAGAAGATTACATCGAATAGATCTCCACAAGAGAGGGGGAGATCATTGTATTGAGATCCAAAAAGAGAGAAGAAGCCATCTAGCTAATAACTATGGACCCGTAGGTCTGAGGTAAACTACTCACACTTCATCGGAGAGGCTATGGTGTTGATGTAGAAGCCCTCCGTGATCGATGCCCCCTCCGGCGGAGCTCCGGAACAGGCGCCAAGATGGTATCTCGTGGATACAGAAAGTTACGACAGTGGAATTAGGGTTTTGGCTCCTGTTCTGATCGTTTGGGGGTACGTGGATATATATAGGAGGAAGGAGTACGTCGGTGGAGCAACAGGGGGCCCACGAGGGTGGAGGGCACGCCTGGTGGGGGTGGGCGCGCCCCCCTACCTCGTGGCCTCCTGTTTTATTTCTTGACGTAGGGTCCAAGTCTCTATGGTCTTATTCATTGAGAAAATCATGTTCCCGAAGGTTTCATTCCGTTTGGACTCCGGTTGATATTCCTTTTCTTTGAAACCCTAAAACAGGCAAAAACCGCAATTCTAGGCTGGGCCTCCGATTAATAGGTTAGTCCCAAAAATAATATAAAAGTGGACAATCAAGCCCAATAATGTCCAAAACAGTAGATAATATAGCATGGAGCAATCAAAAATTATAGATACGTTGGAGACGTATCATGCATCCAACTTGCTTGCTCATGAAGACCTCGGGCATTTGAGGAAGCCCATCATCGGAATATACAAGCCAAGTTCTATAATGAAAATTCCCACTAGTATATGAAAGTGATAACTCAAGAGACTCTCTATATGAAGAACATGGTGCTACTCTGAAGCACAAGTGTGGTAAAAGGATAGTAACATTGTCCCTTCTCTCTTTTCTCTCATTTTTTATTTTTTTTCTCTCTTTTTTTCTTTTTTTTCTTTTTTTTGTAGGCTTCTTTGGCCACTCTCTTTTTTGGGGGGCTTCTTTGGCCACTTTTATTTTGATAACCCCGCATGGGACAATGTTCTAATAATGATGATCATCACACTTTTATTTACTTACAACTCAATATTACAACTCGATACTAGAACAAAGATATGACTCTATATGAATGCCTCCGGCAGTGTACCGGGATGTGCAATGATCTAGCGTAGCAATGACATGAAAAAATGGACAAGCCATGAAAACATCATGCTAGCTATCTTACGATCATGCAAAGCAATATGACAATGATGCTCAAGTCATGTATATGATGATGATGGAAGTTGCATGGCAATATATCTCGGAATGCTATGGAAATGCCATAATAGGTAGGTATGGTGGCTGTTTTGAGGAAGATATAAGGAGGCTTATGTGTGATAGAGCGTATCATATCACGGGGTTTGGATGCACCGGCAAAGTTTGCACTGACTCTCAAGGTGAGAAAGGGCAATGCACGGTACCGAAGTGGCTAGCAATGATGGAAGGGTGAGAGTGCGTATAATCCATGGACTCAACATTA
Organism: Triticum urartu; assembly: GCF_056163025.1. Taxonomy (NCBI): domain Eukaryota; kingdom Viridiplantae; phylum Streptophyta; class Magnoliopsida; order Poales; family Poaceae; genus Triticum; species Triticum urartu. The sequence continues at coordinate 596,838,110 of NC_141874.1, forward strand.
GTCATAAAGAACTCACATACTTATTGCAAAAATCTATTAGTCATCGAAACAAAGTACTACGCGCATGCTCCTAGGGGGATAGATTGGTAGGAAAAGACCACCGCTCGTCCCCGACCGCCAGTCATAAGGAAGACAATCAATAAATACCTCATGCTCCAACTTCGTTACATAACGGTTCACCATACGTGCATGCTACGGGAATCACAAACTTCAACACAAGTATTTATACAATCCACAACTACCCACTAGCATGACTCTAATATCACCATCTTTATATCGCAAAACTATTGCAAGGAATCAAACATATCATATTTAGTAATCTGCAAGTTTTATGTAGGATTTTATGACTAACCATGTGAATGACCAATTCATGTCATCTCTCTAAATAGATATAAGTGAAGCAAGAGAGTTTAATTCTTTCTACAAAAGATATGCCCACGCTCTAACAAATATAAGTGAAGCAAAAGAGCATTCTACAAATGGCGGTTTTCTATGTGAAGAGAAACAGGCAATCCAAACTTCAAATGATATAAGTGAAGCACATGAAGCGTTCTATAAAGCCATACTCAAAAGATATAAGTGAAGTGCAATGAGCATTCTATAAATCAACCATGGAATATCTCATACCAGCATGGTGCATCAAAGAAAAGTGAAAACTAAATGCAAAAGACGCTCCAAGATTTGCACATGTCGCATGAACGAAACGAATCCGAAAACATACCGATACTTGTTGAAGAAAGATGGGATGCCTTCCAGGGCATCCCGAAGCTTAGACGCTTGAGTCTCCTTGAATATTTACTTGGGGTGCCTTGGGAATACCCAAGCTTGAGGTCTTTCCTCTCAACTTCTCCCCACATCGAGACCTCCTCGATCTTCGAACACTTCATCCACATAAAACTCAACAGGAAGCTCGGTAAGATCCGTTAGTATAATAAAGCAAATCACTAATCTAAGTACTGTTGTAGCTATTGTAATATAACTTTTCCATGGCTTAATCCACTGATAGAAATCGACAGTTTCATCAAAACAAGCAAACTATGCATCAGAAATAGAATCTGTCTTAAACAAGACAGTTTGCATTAATCTGAACATTCACCATACTTATGGTACTCCAAAAATTCTGAAACAATAAGGAAAAATAAAAAATTTGTATAGAAAGACAGTGCAAAAGGTTTCAGAACCTTTTGACACTCCAGTAAAAAATGTAAAATCACGCACTACAGCCAAAATTTCTGTTTTGCACCACACAAACCAACAAGCAATGTAAACATCCTAAAGGCAAACCTTGGCACATTTTTTTAACTTTATAAAAGCACACAACAGAAATAAATGACTCTCTAAAACTTCAGGGTTGTCTCCCTAGCAGCGCTTTCTTTAAAGCTATTAAGCTAGGCATATAGTGCTCAAGTAATGGATCCACCCGGATCCCAAGGTATATCAAAGCCAATTTTAATTAACAATGATTTGTGATTTAGTAGTGAGAACAAAGTAACATATATCATGTAACAACAAAGTCTAACTCTCTTCCTATGCATCGGCATGCCATAAAAGAACAATTCATGCACATATAGTAAATTCCAATGCGTAGTATAAACAGTTTCTTGCAATTTTATCATATTGGAAACATGCAGAGGCGGAGATGTAGTTCCTCTCTCATAATAATTGCAAGTAGGAGCAGCAAGCACATGCATATTATATCTATCAAAATCATCATCTGTAGTAGTAAAACGCAACCCATCAATATAATCCTTAATAAGGGCAAACTTCTCCGATATAGTGTAGTTGGGAGAATTCAAAAAGATAATAGGACTATCACGCGTGGGTGCAATAGCAACAATTTCATGTTTAACATAAGGAACTATAGCAATTTCATATCCATAAGAATAATTCATATTGGCATCTTGGCCACAAGCATAGCAAGCATCATCAAAGGGGATATTTCAAAAGAATCAATGGGATCATAACAATCATCATAGCATCCATCCTTCAGTAAACACGAAAGGAAATTAAACAATGTATGAGTTGAAGAGTTACTCTCATTAGAAGGTGGGCATGGGTAGCTAATCTGCTCTTCCTCCTTTTGTTCTTCGCTCTCCTCAACATCTTTTTCATCCAATGAGCTCACAGTTTCATCAATTTCTTCTTCCATAGACTCCTGCAAAATATTAGTCTCTTCTCGAACAGCGGAGACTTTCTCAATAAATTCATCAATATCATAATTGTATTTATAATTCTTATAGTAATATTTAAGGATAGCTAAATTTTCAGGTCTATAAACTGGATCATCAAAATCTTCAAACTCTTTAAATAAAGATTCAGTTTCACAAGCACCCTTAAAAGCAATAAATTCTTCTATTCGTTCCACATCATAGTAATCATATATACCATTAGCATAAGAACCTAAGATTTCATTATCATTAAAATTGTATGAAAAGGGAAGGTGTGGAGCCTTCATCCTAGAGCAACAAGTATAATCATATCTCAAGCATAGTTGCCGAGCATACCAATGCAACATATAAATTTAATCCCATAATAATTTCCCTTTTTGAGTCAAGCGATAATCCCTAAAGTATTCACGTTGATCCAACGTGTCTCCCATTACATAATTGAATGGGGTTTTCTCAGGATTATCAAAGTAGTGCATAATTCTTTCACATAATGAGCATCGAGGGTTTTAGGAGGTTCCCCATCTCCATGAGTAGCAAGTAAACCTATTTTTTTGTATTTCGTGTTCCATATCCATAACTAAAGATAGAGAACAACTTAGAACAACAAATAAAAATTACTTAGTGATAAAGCAAACAAGCACACACGAATATATTCACCCCACGCTATAACTCCCCGGCAACGGCGCCAGAAAAAGGTCTTGATAACTGATAACCCACAAGTATAGGGGATCAATTGTAGCCTCTTTCGATAAGTAAGAGTGTCGAACCCAACGAGGAGCTAAAGGTAGAACAAATATTCCCTCAAGTTCTATCGACCACCGATACAACTCTACGCACGCTTAACATTCGCTTTACCTAGAACAAGTATGAAACTAGAAGTACTTTGTAGGTGTTGTTGGATAGGTTTGCAAGATAATAAAGAGCGCGTAAATAAAAAGTAGGGGATGTTTAGATAAAGACACAACTAAGTTAGGTTTAGTATAGAGCTTTTTATCACACAAGAAAGTTATTTTTCCCTAGGCAATCGATAACTAGACCGGTAATCATTATTGCACTTTTATTTGAGGGAGAGGCATAAGCTAACATACTTTCTCTACTTGGATCATAAGCACTTATGATTGGAACTCTAGCAAGCATCCTCGACTACTAAAGATCATTAAGGTAAAACCCAACCATAGCATTATAAGGCATCAAGTCCTCTTTACTCCCATACGCAAACAACCTACTTACTCGGGTCTGTGCTTCTGTCACTCACGCCACCCACCATAAGAAAATCATGAAAATATTGCAAACCCTAGAGCGGGGTCCCTCACGCTTGCTCGACACGGAGAGCACCATAGGACTGCACCAATAATAAAACATGCAACTCAAACCAATCACGATCATCAATTAACCCATAGGACAAAACGGATCTACTCAATCATCATAGGATAGTCATACATCATTGGGAAATAATATATAGCGTTAAGAATCATGTTTAAGTAGAGATTACAGCGGGTAAAAGAGGGGTTACACCGCTGCATAGAGGGGGAAGAGTTGGTGATGATGGCGGTGAAGTTGTTGGTGTAGATTGCGGTGATGATGATAGCCCCGGTGGCGTTCCGGCGCCACCGGAAGAGAGGGGGAGAGAGCCCCCCTTCTTCTTATTCTTCCTTGACCTTCTCCCTAGATGGGAGAAGGGTTTCCCCTCTGGTCCTTGGTCTCCATGGCATGGGAGGGGCGAGAGCCCCTCCGAGATTGGATCTGTCTCTCTTTGTTTTTGCATTTTAGATTCTGCCTTTCACCGTTTCTTATATTCCCGAAGATCCGTAACTCTGATTGGGCTGAATTTTGGACACGATTTTTATCCGGATATTAGCTTTCTTGCAGCGAAAGAAGGGCACCAACCGCCTTACGGGGTGTCCACGAGGGTTAGGGGTGCGCCCCCTGCCTCGTGGGATCCTTGAGCACCGTCTCGCGTTGATTTCACTTCCCAAAATTCACATAGATTCCAAAAAAAATCTCCGTCAATTTTTATCCCGTTTGGACTCCGTTTGATATGAATTTTCTGCGAAACAAAAAACATGCAACAAACAGGAACTGGCACTGGGCACTGGATCAATATGTTAGTTCCAAAAATAGTGTAAAAAGTTGCCAAAAGTATATGAAAGTTGTATAATATTGGCATGGAACAAGCAAAAATTATAGATACAACGGAGACGTATCAGCATCTCCAAGCTTAATTCCTGCTCGTCTTCGAGTAGGTAAATTATAAAAGGTAATTTTTGATGTGGAATGCTACCTAGCATAATCTTGATCATGTAATCTAATCATGGCATGAATATTTAGACACAAGTGATTCAAAGCAATAGTCTATCATTTGACATTAAGACAATAATACTTCAAGCATACTAATAAAGCAATCATGTATTTTCAAAATAACATGGCTAAAGAAAGTTATCCCTACAAAATCATATGGTCTGGCTATGCTCCATCTTCATCACACAAAATATTCAAATCATGCACAACCCCTATGAGAAGCCAAGCAATTGTTTCATACTTTTGATGTTCTCAAACCTTTTCAACTTCCACGCAATACATGAGCGTGAGCCATGGACATAGCACTATAGGTGGAATAGAATATGATAGTGGAGGTTGTGTGGAGAAGACAAAAAAGGAGAAAGTCTCACATCGACGCGGCTAATCGACGAGCTATGGAGATGCCCATCAATTGATGTCAATGTGAGGAGTAGGGATTGCCATGCAACGGATGCACTAAGAGCTATAAGTGTATGAAAGCTCAAACTGGAAACTAAGTGAGCGTGCATCCAACTTGCTTGCTCATGAAGACCTCGGGCATTTGAGGAAGCCCATCATCGGAATATACAAGCCAAGTTCTATAATGAAAATTCCCACTAGTATATGAAAGTGATAACTCAAGAGACTCTCTATATGAAGAACATGGTGCTACTCTGAAGCACAAGTGTGGTAAAAGGATAGTAACATTGCCCCTTCTCTCTTTTTCTCTCATTTTTTTATTTTTTTATTTTTTTTGTTTTTTTGTTTTGGTGGGCTTCTTTGGCCTCTTTTTTTATTTGGGCTTCTTTGGCCTCTTTTATTTTTTTGTAAAGTCCGGAGACTCATCCCAACTTGAGGGAATCATAGCTTCCATCATCCTTTCCTCACATGGGACAATGCTCTAATAATGATGATCATCACACTATATTTACTTACAACTCAATATTACAACTCGATACTAGAACAAAAATATGACTCTCTATGAATGCCTCCGGCGGTGTACCGGGATGTGCAATGATCTAGCGCGGCAATGACATAAAAACGGACAAGCCATGAAAACATCATGCTAGCTATCTTACGATCATGCAAAGCAATATGACAATGATGCTCAAGTCATATGATGATGATGGAAGTTGCATGGCAATATATCTCGGAATGGCTATGGAAATGCCATGATAGGTAGGTATGGTGGCTGTTTTGAGGAAGAGATAAAGAGGCTTATGTGTGATAGAGCATATCATATCACGGGGTTTGGATGCACCGGCGAAGTTTGCACCAACTCTCGAGGTGAGAAAGGGCAATGCACGGTACCTAAGTGGCTAGCAATGATGGAAGGGTGAGAGTGCGTATAATCCATGGACTCAACATTAGTCATAAAGAACTTACATACTTATTGCAAAAGTCTATTAGCTATCTAAACAAAGTACTACGTGCATGCTCCTAGGGGATAGATTGGTAGGAAAATACCATCGCTCGTCCCTGACCGCCACTCATAAGGAAGACAATCAATAAATAAATCATGCTCCGACTTCATCACATAACGGTTCACCATACATGCATGCTACGGGAATCACAAACTTCAACACAAGTATTTATACAATCCACAACTACCCACTAGCATGACTCTAATATCACCATCTTTATATCGCAAAACTATTGCAAGGAATCAAACATATCATATTCAGTGATCTACAAGTTTTATGTAGGATTTTATGACTAACCATGTGAATGACCAATTCATGTCATCTCTCTAAATAGATATAAGTGAAGCAAGAGAGTTTAATTCTTTCTACAAAAGATATGCCCACGCTCTAACAAATATAAGTGAAGCAGAAGAGCATTCTAAAAATGGCGGTTTTCTATGTGAAGAGAAACAGGCAATCCAAACTTCAAATGATATAAGTGAAGAACATGAAGCATTCTATAAAGCCATAATCAAAAGATATAAGTGAAGTGCAATGAGCATTCTATAAATAAACCAAGGACTATCTCATACCAGCATGGTGCATCAAATAAAAGTGAAAACTAAATGCAAAATACGCTCCAAGATTTACGCATATCATGTGATGAATAAAAATATAGCTCCAAGTAAAATTACCGATGATTGTTAAAAGAAAGATGGGATGCCTTCCGGGGCATCCCCAAGCTTGGTTGATTGGGAGTCCTTGAATATTTCCTTGGGGTGCCTCGGGCATCCCCAAGCTTAGGCTTTTGCCACTCCTTATTCCTTCATCCATCGTGATCTCTCCCAAAACTTGAAAACTTCAATCACACAAAACTTAACAAAAAGTTCGGTAAGATCCGTTAGTATAATAAAGCAAATCACTACTCTAAGTACTGTTGCAAACCAATTAATATTTTGTTTTTGCATTGTAGCTACTGCAATATAACTTTTACATGGCTTAATCCACTGATAGAAATTGATAGTTTCATCAAAACAAGCAAACTATGCATCAAAAACAGAATCTGTCTTAAACAGGACAGTCTGTAGTAATCTGAACATTCACCATACTTCTGGTACTCCAAAAATTCTGAAAAAAATTTAGGAAAAATAAAAAATTTGTATAGAAAGACAGTGGAAAAAGTTTCAGAACCATTTAACGTTCCGGTAAAAAATGTAAAATCGCGCATTACAGCCAAAGTTTCTGTTCTGCACCGCACAAACCAACAAGCAATGTAAACATCCTAAAGGCAAATATTGGCACATTATTATTATAATATAATGGAATTGTACAAGGGTATAATTATTTTTGTTGAAAATTTTCTGTAATCAAGATTCATAAAGTTTCCGTGAGCATGAACAAAGTTCAAGGAGCTCCCCCACTTCAACAATGCTTGTCTCTCTCACTTTCACTTTCCTTTTTGAAAAGTTTTGGGTTCCCCTCTTTATTTTTATTTGTTTTTGAACTATATAAAAGCACTAAATAGAAATAAATGACTCTCTGAAACTTCCGGGTTGTCTCCCTGGCAGCGCTTTCTTTAAAGCCATTAAGCTAGGCATATAGTGCTCAAGTAATGAATCCACCCGGATCCCAAGGTATATAAAAGCCAATTTTAATTAACAATGATTTGTGATTTAGTAGTGAGCACAAATTAACATATATCATGCAACAACGAAGTCTAACTCTATTCCTATGCATCGGCATGTCATAAAAGAACAATTCATGCACACATAGTAAAGGCCAATGCATAGTATAAGAGTTTCTTGCAATTTTATCATATTGGAAACATAGAGAGGCGGAGATTTAGTTTCTCTCTCATAATAATTGCAAGTAGGAGCAGCAAGCACATGCATATTATATCTATAAAAATCATCATGTGTAGTAGTAAAACGCAACCCATCAATATAATCCTTAATAAGGGCAAACTTCTCCGATATAGTGTAGTCGGGAGAATTCAAAAAGATAATAGGACTATCATGTGTGGGTGAATAGCAACAATGTCATGTTTAACATAAGGAACTATAGCAAGTTCATCTCCATGAGCATAATTCATATTGGCATCTTGGCCACAAGAATAGCAAGCATAAAGTTCATCAAAATGGATATTTCAAACGAATCAACGGGATCATAGCATTCATCCTTCGGTAAGAATGAAGGGACATTAAATAATGTATGAGTTGAAGAGTTACTCTCAGTAGAAGGTGGGTACGGGTAGCTAATCCGCTCTTCCTCCTTTTGTTCTTCTCTCTCCTCATCATCTTTTTCATCCAAAGAGCTCACAGTTTCATCAATTTCTTCTTCCATAGACTCCTGTAAAATATTAATCTCTTCTTGGACAACGGAGACTCTCTCAATAAAATCATCAATATCAGAATTGAATTCATAATTCTCATAGCAATATCTAAGCATAGCAAAATTTTCAGGTCTGTAAACAGCATCATCAAGATTTTCACACTCTTTAAACAAAGATTCAATTTCATAAGCACCCATAAAAGCAACGAATTCTTTTATTCGTTCCACATCATAGTAATCATATATACCATTAGCATATGAAGCTAAGCTTTCATTATCACTAAATTCGCATGAAAAGGGAAGGTGTGGAGCCTTCATCCTAGAGCAACAAGTATAATCATATCTCAAGCATAGTTGTTGAGCATACCAATGCAACATATAAATTTGATCCCATAATAGTTTCCCTTTTGAGTCAAGCGATAATCCCTAAAGTATTCACGTTGATCCAACATGTCTCCCATAACATTATTGAATGGGGTTTTCTTAGGATTATCAAAGTAGTACATGATCTCTTTCACATAATGAGCATCGAGGGTTTTAGGAGGTTCCCCATCTCCATGAGTAGCAAGTAAACCTAATTTTTTTGGTATTTCGTGTTCCATATCCATAACTAAATATAGAGAACAACTTAGAACAACAAATAAATATTACTTAGTGATAAAGCAAACGAGCACACACAAGAATATTCACCCCACGCTATAACTCCCCGAAAAATGGTGCCAGAAAAAGGTCTTCATAACACACAAGTATAGGGGATCAATTGTAGCCTCTTTCGATAAGTGAGAGTGTCGAAACCAACGAGGAGCTGAAGGTAGAACAAATATTCCCTCAAGTTCTATTGACCACCGATACAACTCTACGCACGCTTAATGTTCGCTTTACCTAGAACAAGTATGAAACTTGAAGTACTTTGTAGGTGTTGTTGGATAGGTTGGCAAGATAATAAAGAGCGCGTAAATAAAAAGTAGGGGCTGTTTAGATAAAGACACAACTAAGTTAGGTTTAGTAGAGAGCTTTTTGTCACACAAGAAAGTTATTTGTCCCTAGGCAATCGATAACTAGACCGGTAATCATTATTGCAATTTTATTTGAGGGAGAGGCATAAGCTAACATACTTTCTCTTCTTGGATCATACGCACTTATGATTGGAACTCTAGCAAGCATCTGCAACTACTAAAGATCATTAAGGTAAAACCCAACCATAGCATTATAAGGCATCAAGTCCTCTTTACTCCCATACGCAAACAACCTACTTACTCAGGTCTGTGCTTCTGTCACTCACACCACCCACCATAAGCAAATCATGAACATATTGCAAACCCGACAGAGGGGATCCCTCATGCTTGCGCGACACAGAGAGCACAATAGGATAGCACCAATAATAAAACATGCAACTCAAACCAATCACGATCATCAATTAACCCATAGGACAAAAAAGATCTACTCAATCATCATAGGATAGCCATACATCATTGGGAAATAATATATAGCGTTAAGCACCATGTTTAAGTAGAGATTACAGAGGGTAAAAGAGGGGTTACACCGCTGCATAGAGGGGGGAAGAGTTGGTGATGATGGCAGTGAAGTTGTTGGTGTAGATAGCGGTGATGATGATGGCCCCGGTGGCATTCCGGCGCCACCGGAAGAGAGGGGGATAGAGCCCCCCACTTCTTATTCTTCCTTGACCTTCTCCCTAGATGGGAGAAGGGTTTCCCCTCTGGTCCTTTGTCTCCATGGCATGGGAGGGGCGAGAGCCCCTCCGAGATTGGATATGTCTTTCTGTCTCTCTCTCTGGTTCTGCGTTTCAGATTCTGCCCTTTCATCATTTCTTATATTCTCGGAGATTTGTAACTCCGATTGGGCTGAATTTTGGACACAATTTTTATCCGGATATTAGCTTCCTTGCGGCGAAACAAGGGCACCAACCGCCTTATGGGGTGTCCACGAGGGTCAGGGGCGCGCCCCCTGCCTCATGGGACCCTCGAGCATCGTCTCACGTTGATTTCACGTCCCCTAATTCACATATATTCCAAAAAATCTTCGTCAGTTTTTATCCCGTTTGGACTCCGTTTGATATGGATTTTCTGCGAAACAAAAAATATGCAACAAACAGGAACTGGCATTGGGCACTGGATCAATATGTTAGTCCCAAAAATAGTATAAAAAGTTGCCAAAAGTATATGAAAGTTGTATAATATTGGCATGGAACAATAAAAAATTATAGATACGACGGAGATGTATCAATAACCCACAAGTATAGGGGATCAATTATAGCCTCTTTCGATAAGTAAGAGTGTCGAACCCAATGAGGAGCTAAAGGTAGAACAAATATTCCCTCAAGTTCTATCGACCACCGATACAACTCTATGCACGCTTAACGTTCGTTTTACCTAGAACAAGTATGAAACTAGAAGTACTTTGTAGGTGTAATGGGATAGGTTTGCAAGAATATAAAGAGAACGTAAATAAAAACTAGGGGCTGTTTTAGGTAAAGAAGCAATAAAGTTAGTATAGCAAGTGTGGAAAAGTGGTGGTAGGAGTTGTGAAATTGTCCCTAAGCAATTGACTATGTTACTAGACCGATAACAAGTTTTATGTGGGACAGGCCACTGCTAGCATGTCATCGCTGACTTGGAATTCTATGCACTTATGATTGGAACTATTATCAAGCATCCGCAACTACTAACGTTCATTAAGGTAAAACCCAATCATAGCATTAAAATATATTGGTCCCCCTTCAATCTTGTATGCATCAATTTCTATGCTAGGTTGAAGCTTCTGTCACGCTTGCCCTCCAATACATAGTCCTATCAACATACAACTAACCCTATGGTATGATCCACGCACGCGCTCATATGATGGGACCAAAGGACAGCAACATAACCACAAGCAAATTAAACCAATCATAGCAATTCACCAATTACCGATAGGACAACGAAAATCTACTCAGACATCATAGGATGGCAACACATCATTGGATAATAATATGAAGCATAAAGCACCATGTTCAAGTAGAGGGTACAGTGGGTTGCGGGAGAGTGGACAACTATAGATAGATGGGGGAAGGTGATGAAGATGTTGGTGCAGATGACGGAGGTGTTGGTGTAGATTGCGGTGACTTTTATGGCCCCGACGGCGTTCCAGTGCCACCAGGAGAGAGGGGGAGAGAGCCCCTCTTCTTCTTCTTCCTTGACCTTCTCCCTAGATGGGAGAAGGGTTTCCCCTCTGGTCCATGGCCTCCATGGCGGCGGAGGGGCGAGAGCCCCTCTGAGATTGGATCTGTCTCTCTGTCTCTCTCTGTTTCTGCGTTCCAGATTCTGGCCTTTCATCGTTTCTTATATTCCCGGAGATCCTTAACTCCGATTGGGCTGAAATTTTAACACGATTTCTATCCGGATATTGGCTTTCTTGTGGAGAAAGAAGGGCACCAACTGCCTTACGGGTGCCCACAAGGGCCCAGGGCGCGCCCCCTGCCTCGTGGCCCCCTCGGGCATCGTCTCACGTTGATTCTTCTTCCCAAAAATCACATATATTCCAAAAATAATCTCTGTCAGTTTTTATCCCTTTGGACACCGTTTGATATGGATTTTCTACGAAACAAAAAACATGCAACAAACAAGAACTGGCACTAGGCACTGGATCAATATGTTAGTCCCAAAAATAGTATAAAAAGTTGCCAAAAGTATATGAAAGTTGTATAATGTTGGCATGGAACAATAAAAAATTATAGATACAACGGAGACGTCTCATGGGCCTTACTGGAGGAGAGGAGAAAGGCCACATGAGAGGTGCGCCCCCCCTTCCCAAACCGAATTATACTAGGGGAGGGGGGCGCCCCCCCTCTTTCCTTCTCCCTCTTTCTCCCTTCCCATTTTCCCTCTCCGGTGGAAGGAAGGAGGGGGCCAAATCCTACTTGGACTAGGAGTCCAAGTAGGACTCCCCCCTTATGGCGCTCCCCCTTAGGCCGGCCACCTCCTCCTCCCCCTTTATATACGGAGGCAGGGGCACCCCAAAGACACAATAGACAATCTCTTAGTCGTGTGCGGTGCCCCCCTCCACAGTTCAACACCTCGGTCATATCGTCGTAGTGTTTAGGTGAAGCCCTGCGCCGGTAACTTCATCATCACCGTCACCACGCCATCGTGCTGACAGAACTCCCCCTTGTCCTCAATTGGATCAATTGCTCGAGGGACGTCATCATGCTGAACGTGTGCTGAACACGGAGGTGTCGTACGTTCGTCCTAGGATCGTTTGGATCGTGAAGACGTTCGACTACATCAACCGTATTACTAAATGCTTCCGCCTTCGGTCTATGAGGGTACGTGGACACTGATAACCCACAAGTATAAGGGATCACAACGGTTTTTGGGAGTAGAGTATTCAACCCAAATTTATAGATTCGACACAAGGGAGCTAAAGAATATTTGAAGGTATTAGTAGCTGAGTTGTCAATTCAACCACACCTGGAGATTAATTATCTGCAGCAAAGTGATCAGTAGCAAAGTAGAATGATAGTTTGGATAATAGTAGCAGTAGCAATGGTAACAGTAACAGTGATAGCAGTAGTAACTTAGCAAGAACAATATAAGATAAATTCGTAGGCATTGGATCGGTGACTTGTTGGATGATATTCATCATGAGACAGTTATAACCTAGGGCGATGCGGCACTAGCTCCAGTTCGTCAATATAATGTAGGCATGTATTCCGTAAATAGTCATACGTGCTTATGGAAAGAACTTGCATGACATCTTTTGTCCTACCCTCCCGTGGCAGCGGGGTCCATATTGGAAACTAAGGGATATTAAGGACTCCTTTTAATAGAGAATCGGAACAAAGAATTAACACATAGTGAATACATGAAGTCCTCAAACTACGGTCATCACCGGAGAAGTCCCGGTTATTGTCACTCTGGGGTTACCGGATCATAACATGTACTCCCTCCGGTCCTTTTTAGTTTGCATATAAGATTTGTCTGAAGTCAAACCTCGTAAACTTTGACCAAGTTTATAGAAAAAATACAAACATTTAGAATGTGAAATCAACAACATTAGATGCGTCATGACTTTAATTTTCATATTGTATAAATTTAGCATTATAGATGTTAATATTTTTCATATAAATATGGTCAAACTTTACGTAGTTTGACTTCAGACAATCCTTATATGCAGAGTAAAAAGGACCGGAGGGAGTAGTAGGTAACTATAACTTGCAAGATCGAATCTAGAACAAGGATATAATGGTGATAACATAAACGGTTCAGATCTGAAATCATGCCACCCGAGCCCAAAGTGACAAGCGTTAAGCATGGCAAAGTCATAGCAACATCAATCTTAAAACATAGTGGATACTAGGGATCAAGCTCTAACAAAACTAACTCGATTACATGATGAATCTCATCCAACTCCTCACCGACCAGCGAGCCTATGAAGGAATTACTCACTCCGGGTGGGGAGCATCATAGAATTGGCGATGGAGAAGGGTTCGTGATGAAGAAGAACGAAGATCCCCCTCTCCGAAGCCCCAAACGGACTCTAGATCTGGCCTCCCGATGAAGAACAGGAGGTGACGGCGGCTCCATCTCATGGATCACGATAATTCTTTCTCCCTGATTTTTTCTGGAAAATAGGCATTTATGGAGTTGGAATCAGGGTCTGCGGGGCCACCAGGTGGGGAGAACCCACCTGGGCGCGCCAGGTGAGCGGGGCGCGCCCTGGTGGGTTGTGCCCACCCAGGTGCCCCCCTTCGGTAGGTCTTGGCTCCAGAAATTCTTATATATTATATAAAAATTCCTCACAAAGTTTCGTTCCATTCCGAGAACTTTTATTTCTGCACAAAAACAACACCATGGTAGTTCTGCTGAAAACATCGTCAGTTCAGGGTTAGTTTCATTCAAATCATGCAAATTAGATTCCAAAACAAGAGGAAAAGCGTTAGGAAAAGTAGATACTTTGGGGACGTATCAACTCCCCCAATGTTAAACCTTTGCTTGTCCTCAAGCAACTCAGTTGATAAATTGAAAGTGAAAAATAAAAACTTTTACGAACTCTTTTGCTCTTGTTTGCATAAATAAGCTTAAACAGCACCCAGGTTTTCAACCAACATTATAACTAACCATGACGACCATAACTCTTAAAGATTATATTAACTCATATCAATGACATAATCAGCTAGCGAGCAATAATAAGACATCTCAAACGGCAACACGTTGTCAAAACGACCATGATATTATATGACAATAGTGGTATCTCGCTAGCCCTTTCTGAGACCGCAAAACATAAATGCAGAGAACCTCCAATTTCCAAGCAGCGACTAAACGTTGTAACTTATGGTAGAAAAGATCCATTCATGATGCACCCAACATTAGCTACACACAATGCATAAGTCATGACAGATGTGCTCTCAGGTTCTAGCGCTTGTTTTAGAAGGTGATGACACAACATAAAAGTAAATAGATAGTCCCTTCCCAGAGGGAAGCAGTGATTTGCAGAGGTGCCAGAGCTCAAGTTTTTAAAACAGAGATAAATGTATTTTGAGACATGCACCCTTCTCATTTACTTCACGACCATCAATTACCAATATCTCCCATGCTAAACAAGCTAGTGGTGGTTCACAAGCGATAAAAGTAAAGGTTTTGACTCCATTGGGAGTTTTTGTTTGATTATTTGAGAGATTAAATATTTTTGTATTTTGCAGTTTGGGACTGGGCATCCCTATTACCGCCCTTTTCTCGTGCGATGGCGAGTGAATAAACACTCGACCTAAGAATAACCCACTTAGGATGGAAGATACCGACCACCTCCTGTCGTTCCATGAACGATCCAGGCACACAAAACGGATATATTTTTAGAAGTTTTTAGAGGTGGCACATGCAAATTTCCTTAGGACGGCAGGGTAATACCGCATATAGGTAGGTATGATGAACTCATATGGAATAACTTTGGGTTCAAGGTTTTTGATGTACAAGCAGAATCCCCACTTAGTACAGGCGAAGGCTAGCAATTAGATTGAGAAGCAGCCAGCTAGAGAGCAACAACGATCATGATCATGCATTATGCATAAGTAACATTGGACACTAGCATGAGTAGGATATAAACACCATGAACATAAATATCATAGAGGCTATGTTGGTTTTGATTCAACTACATGCATGAACATGTGCCAAGTCAAGCCACTCGAACATTCAGAGGAGGATACCATATCATCATACTACATCACAATCATTTTAACGCAATGTTGATATCGAAGATAAATCATTATTCACTCCCAGCTACTTATGCATGGCATGAGAAACTATAATCTCTAACTGTCATTACAAACATGTTTAATCATAATGGGCTGAATCATAAATCATTATTCACTCCCAGCTACTTATGCATGGCATGAGAAACTATAATCTCTAATTGTCATTGCAAACATGTTTAATCATAATGGGCTGAATCATGGATACTAGGTTAAACATATTTACACAAATAGAACAAGTCGAGTTCATACTTGTTTCTCTCTGCCATGACCAGTTCATCAAATATCGTCATTATTGCCTTTCACTTTCACGACCGAACGATGTGAAAATAATAATAGTACAAGAGTGCCATGGACTAAGCTGGAGTCTGCAAAACATTTTACTCAACAGGAGAAGACAAGGTAAAATGGGCTCTTTATTAGTTCAACAGTTATTCATGTGAGAGCCACTCAACATTTTCATCATGATCTTCTCCTTGGTACAACTCGAACAAAAAGAAAAGAAATTCAGAGAAACACACTGAAATATTTTTGGAGTTTTTGGTTTTCTTGAACAAGTAAATAAAAGGGAAAATCAAAAAACGAGAAAAACTATTTACACGGGAAAGCTCCCAACAAACAAAATAAGAACAAGGAAATCTTTTGGGGTTTTCTTTTTAATATTATAGCTAAGCATGCATAGAAAATAAACTAGCTACAACTAATTTCTTTTGTTTTTCTAAAGCTTTTCAAACACACAAGAGGAAAGCAAGAAAAATAAATCTAAGCATGGATGATACAATAAAAAAGTGTGAACACCGACAAGATGAATAAGTGGACATGAATGTAATGTCGGTGAGAAACACGTACTCCCCCAAGCTTAGGCTTTTGGCCTATCTTGGTAATCGATCAGTAGCCTGGATAGTAGTTGGGGTACTGAGGAGCGGGCATCCACGGATCCCACTGCGGAGGCTCCTCCACTACCTCTGCAGCAGCCTGAGCGTTCCGGTAGGCGATGATATCTGCAGGCATAATCCTATATCTGCCCTTGACAACAGGATCAAACAAAGAAGGAGCAGGCAGTGGAATAATATCATGAGTTTCAATGCTAAAAACCAGGTTATATGGAATAGGAATGTCAGGAGATTTATCATCAGTAAAATGGTGGTGATCCATGGCAGCACGGTCTAGGTAAACCTTGGTCAGAGGATAATCATGAGGGCGTATCTCAACCTTGAAGTGAGCCGCCAAACGAGTAGCATAAATCCCACCATGAACTTTACCCTTGGATTTATTAAGGTGGAGGCAACGAGCCACAATAGCTCCCAAGCTATAAGTGTTTTCGCCCTCTAATGCATGACGAAAACAACAAGGTCTGGTGAGCTGAGCGCACCCACCTTCTCCCTAGCAAGCAAGCATTTTGCAATGAAAAGAGCAAAGTAATGAACAGCAGGACAATGCAAGACAGTGGCAGTGATAGCTAACACCCCTCTCTCATCTCCCACTGTCAAACTACGATAAAAAGCCTCAAACTCCGCCGACCTAGGCTCGGCTAAGCTCCCATCAGAAGGGACCATGCATATGTCACAAAATTCAGTAAATGGTATCGATGGTTTTCACCATATAAATCAAAGCTCACTTCAGGAGGATTATTCCTAGGTAGGAAAGTAAAGCTCAGAACAAAGATGTTTGTGAGGATTTGGTGCTATTCACACTCATCTGTGATGAAGTCGGTGAGGCCGGCATTAGCAGCATATTGCATGAACTCCTGAAGGATTCCAGCCTCTTCCAGGAATGGGGTGTGCGGCCATTCACACGGCCGTACTTCCGCCAACCTCTGAGGATCAAGATCACTATCAGATGACTCCCCAATAACACCCTTGGAGTTCTTCTTGGAACCAAACTTCCTAAAGATATTCATGGTTTTCCTATGAACAAAATTCTGAAATTTATTAGCCCACAAAATTTTCTCAACAAAACTTCACAAAAATGATACCAACTACTCATAGGGATACATAGAGGCCATAGCAAGCATTCAAACTACTTAGAATACTAAGAATTCAAGATGCAAGCTCATCTACAACAGCACCAAGAGTAGCTAATTATTCACAATATAAACCACTAAAACAAAAACTAATTGGACAAACGGTGGAGTCACATACCAAGCAACAATCCCCCGAAACAGTTTTGGAAACAGAGCTTCGAGCAAAGAGATCGAAATCCGCGGATTTGAGAGCAAGAACATGGGAAAGACAGCAATGGAGATTTTTTTTCTGGGGGTACATGATGATGTGGTATGAAGAGATAAGTGAGGGGGGCACGTGGGGACCACAACCCACAAAGGCGCGCCTGGGGGTCTTGGCGCGCCCAGGTGGGTTGTGCCCACCTGGTACACCTACCTCTGATGTAATTTGCACCAAAAATTCAGAAATATTCAAAAAAAATCGTATTAAATTTTCAGGGCATTCTGAGAACTTTTATTTTTGGGTCATTTTTTATTGTACGGGAAATTCAGAAAACAGACAGAACATGGCATTTTATTTTATTTAACTAATAAAAACAGAAAATAAAAAGTAGGGACAGAAGGTAGTGCTTACTAAATTCATTAACTTCATACCGCTCAAAAATGATCCATTAATAAGGTTGATCAAGTCTTATTAACAACCACTTTCGATTGCATGAAACCTAAGAACTTCCGTAAATCACTAAGTTACCTTAATGGGGATATGAATGTCCCCAACAATAAGCATTTCATATTTCTTTTTGACAGTAGGTAGAGGTATTTGAAAACTTCCAATAGTGATTGTCGGAGATTTTTCAGTAACATTAATACCATTCACTTGGAATTGTTTCTTCGGAAAGTGCACCATATTCTCATTACCATTGATATGAAAAGTGATCTTGCTTTTATTGCAATCAATAACAGCCCCTGTAGTATTCAAGAAGGGTCTACCAAGGATAATCGACATGTTGTTGCCCTCGGGCATCTCAAGTATAACAAAGTCAGTCAAAATAGTAACATTAGCAACAACAACGGGCACATCCTCACAGATACCGATAGGTATGGCAGTTGATTTATCAGTCATTTGCAAAGATATTTTAGTAAGTGTGAGTTTATTCAAATCAAGTCTTTTAATAAAGAGAAAGGCATAACACTAACACCATCTCCTAAATCACACAAAGTAGTTTTCACACAATTCTTTTTGATGGAGCAAGGTATAGTTGGTATTCCAGGATCTCCAAGTTTTTTAGGTACTCCATCTTTAAAAGTATAGTTAGCAAGCATAGTGGAGATCTCAGCTTCTGGTATTTTTCTCTTATTTGTGATGATGTCTTTCATATACTTCGCATAAGGAGGCATTTTCAAGATATCAGTCAAGCGAGTACACAAAAAGGCCGGCCTCAGCATTTCAGCAAAGCGTTCAAATTCTTCATCATCATTCTTTTTAGTTGACTTGGGTGGAAAAGTCATAGGTTTTTGAACCCATGGTTCTCTTTCTTTACCGTGTTTTGTAGCCACAAAGTCTCTTTTATCATACCTTTTATTCTTAGGTTGTGGGTTATCAAGATCAACAGGTGGTTATATCTCAACATCATTGTCTGGTTCTTTATTATTTGGCTGGGTATTTTCATGAACATTAGCATTATCTTTTTCATTATCACTAGGTGACTGTTCATTACCAGACTGAGTTTCAGCATCTAAGATAGAAGTTTCATTATCTTTATCAGGAGGTTTTTCTATTTCGGGTTCACTAGGAGCATGTGAAGTCCTATCATTTTTATTTTTATTTTTCTTTCTAGAAGGACTAGGTGCACTAGTGTTGTTTCTTTGTGAATCTTGTTCAATTGTTTTTTGGTGTCCCTTAGGATAAAGTGGTTCCTGAGTAATTTTACCTCCTCTAGTTGCAACTCTAACAGCAAAGTCATGCATATTATTATTCATTTCATCAAGCAATTCTCTTTGAGATTTAGCAACTTGTTCTAACTGAGTTTGAACCATAGAAGCATGCTTTCCAACACCTCTAACATCATTTGATATTCTAAATAACAAGTCACTCAAGCGAGCAATCATATCAGAATTGTATTTCAATTGTTTCATAACATTTGCATTGAAGTGATCTTGTTTTCTAATGTAGTTTTCAAACTCATAAAGGCATTGGCTAGGATGCATATTGTGAGGATTTTCATTATCATTGAACTTCATAAGAGAATTTACCTCTACCGCCTTAGGCCATGGTGGTGTATTAAGCCCATGTATTTCTTCAATAGGAGGTAAATTTTTAACATCCTCAGCTTTAATACATTTTTCCTTCATAGATTTCTTTGCCTCTTGCATATCTTCAGGACTGAGATATAATATACCCCTCTTCTTCGGAGTGGGTTCAGCCGGTGGTTCAGGAAGAGTCCAATCATCATAATTTTTCAATATATTATTCAATAATTCTTCAACTTGTCCAACAGTTCATTCCCTGAAAACACAACCAGCACAACTATCTAGGAAGTCCCTAGAAGCATCGGTTAGTCCATTATAGAAGATATCAAGTATTTCATTTTTCTTAAGGGGGTGATCAGGCAAAGCATTAAGTAACTGGCAAAGCCTCCCCCAAGCTTGTGGGAGACTCTCTTCTTTAGTTTGCACAAAGTTAAATATTTTTTGTAAGGCAGCTTGTTTCTTATGAGCAGGAAAATATTTTTCAGAGAAGTAATAAATCATATCCCAGGGACTACGCACACAACCAAGAGCAAGAGTATTGCACCAAGCTTTAGCATCACCCTTTAATGAGCATGAAAATAATTTGAGAATATAGTAATAGCGAGTTTTCTCATCATGAGTAAAAAGGGTGGCTATGTCATTCAACTTAGTAAGATGTGCCACAACAGTTTCAGTTTCATAACCATGGAAAGGATCAGATTCAACCAACGTAATTAACTCTGGGTCGACGGAGAATTCATAATCCTTATCATCAATAAAGATAGGTAAAGTAGCAAACTTAGGATCACATTTCATTCTAGCATTTAGAGATTTTTCTTTATACTTGCATAATAATTTATCTATATCATCTCTATCTCTGCAAGCAAGAATATCTCTAGTTGTTTGTTCACTCATAACATAACCTTCCGGTACCTTAGGCAATTCATATCTAGGAGGGCTAGTTCTAGCAGGAGTTTCAGTTTCAAGCTCATCATCAGATTCAACAACATCATATTGTATTACTCTAGCAATTTGTTTTTCAAGAAAGTCACCAAGTGGCACATCATCATTAAGCAAGGTACTAGCATCATCATAAGCATTATCCATAGCAAAAGTAGCATCATCAATAACTTGCAACATATCAGAATTAATAGCATGTGGTGGTGTTGCAAGTTTACTTATAACAGAAGGTGAATCTAAAGCAGAACTGGATGGCGGTTCCTTACATCCCCTCGTCTTTGAGGGAAATATCTTAGTCTTAGCATCCTTCAGATTCTTCATAATGATAATATGATAATAATCCCAAGTGAATCAACAAATATAGCTATGCTCCCCGGCAACGGCGCCAGAAAAAGGTCTTGATAACCCACAAGTATAGGGGATCGCAACAGTTTTCGAGGGTAGAGTGTTCAACCCAAATTTTTAGATTCGACACAAGGGGAGCCAAAGAATATTTGAACGTATTAGCAGCTGAGTTGTCAATTCAACCACACCTGGATATTAATTATCTGCAGCAAAGTGATCAGTAGCAAAGTAGTATGATAGTTTTGATAATAGTAGCAGTAGCAATGGTAACGATAACAGTGATAGCAGTAGTAACTTAGCAAGAACAATATAAGATAAATTCGTAGGCATTGGATCGGTGACTTGTTAGATGATATTCATCATGAGATAGTTATAACCTAGGGCGATACGGCACTAGCTCCAGATCGTCAATATAATGTAGGCATGTATTCCGTGAATAGTCATACGTGCTTATGGAAAGAACTTGCATGACATCTTTTGTCCTACCCTCCTGTGGCAGCAGGGTCCATATTGGAAACTAAGGGATAATAAGGCCTCCTTTTAATAGAGAACCAGAACATAGCATTAGCACATAGTGAAAACATGAACTCCTCAAACTACGGTCATCACCGGGAGAAGTCCCGGTTATTGTCACTCCAGGGTTGCCGGATCATAACACATAGTAGGTAACTATAACTTGCAAGATCGGATCTAGAGCATGGATATAATGGTGATAACATAAACGGTTTAGATCTGGAATCATGGCACCCGGGCCCAAAGTGACAAGCATTAAGCATGGCAAAGTCATAGCAACATCAATCTTAGAACATAATGGATACTAGGGATCAAGCCTTAACAAAACTAACTCGATTACATGATGAATCTCATCCAACTTCTCGCCGACCAGCGAGCCTACGAAGGAATTACTCACTCCCGATGGGGAGCATCGTGGAATTGGCGATGGAGAAGGGTTGGTGATGGCAAAGAACGAAGATCCCCCTCTCCGGAGCCCCAAGCGGACTCCAGATCTGGCCTCCCGATGAAGAACAGGAGGTGACGGCGGCTCCGTCGCGTGGATCGTGATAATTCTTTCTCCCTGATTTTTTCTGGAAAATAGGCATTTATGGAGTTGGAATCAGGGTCTGCGGGACCACCAGGTGGGGACAACCCACCTGGGCGCGCCAGGTGAGGGGGGCGCGCCCTGGTGGGTTGTGCCCACCCAAGTGCCCCCCCCCTCTTCGGTAGGTCTTGGCTCCAGAAATTCTTATATATTATATAAAAATTCCTCGCAAAGTTTTGTTCCATTCCGAGAACTTTTATTTCTGCACAAAAACAATACCATGCTAGTTCTGCTGACAACAGCGTCAGTCCGGGGTTAGTTTCATTCAAATTATGCAAATTAGAGTCCAAAACAAGAGGAAAATCGTTAGGAAAAGTAGATACGTTGGAGACGTATCAGACACACTCTCCCCGTCTCGTTGCTATGCATCTCCTAGATAGAGCTTGCGTGATCGTAGGAATTTTTTTTTGAAATATTGTGTTCCCTCACATATAGTACAAGTTACGCTAGATCATTGTGCATCCCAGTATACTACCAGAGGCATTCATTTTTAGTCATTGTGTTATTCATATGTTTATGATTTATAAGTAAATAAAATGTGATGATCATCATTACTAGAGTGTGCCCCTACCTGTGAGGAAATGAATAGGAGGAGATTTATGATTTCAAAAAAGGGGGATGGGATCCATGAGGCCATTCAAAAAAAGAAAAAAAAAGGAGGGAAAAAGGAGAAAAAAATGAGCAAAAGAGAGAGAGGAGGCACACTAGTATCATTTTAACACACTTGTGCTTCAAAGTATCACCATGCATTTCATATAGAGAGTCTCCATGATTTTCATTTTCATATACTAGTGGGATTTTTTACATTATAGAATTGACTTGCATATTCTGATGACGAGCTTCCTCAAATGCTCGAGGTCTTCATGAGCATGTAAGTTGGATGCACACCCACTTAATTTCATATAGCGAGCTTTCATATACTTATAGTTCTAGTGCATTCGTTGCATAGCAATCCCAACTCCTCGCATTGACATCGATTGTAAGGCCTCTTCATTGCCTAACAATCAAGCCTCGTTGATGTGAGACTTTCTTATACCTTTTTGTCTTCCCTTATAAACCCCCATCATCATTCTCTTTGCCATCCAAAGTGCTAAGTCCTTGGCTATGCCCAAGTATTGTGTGAGAGTTGAAAAAACTGAAGCGAGAAAAAGTATGATTCAATTGTTTGGCCTGACACCGGGGTTGTTCATGATTTGGTACCTTTATGTTAGGAAGACTGAGCATGCCATGCTTTACATGATTAAATGTGTAGGGATCATGTTCTTTAGCCTCTTTATTCTAGAATGCAATGATTGTTTACTAGTATGCTTATGTATTATTGTTTCAATATCAAACTGATAGACTATTGCATTGAATCATTCGTATCCCAATATCCATACCGCAATTACATCATTTGATTAAGTATATGTTAGGTAGTATTCAACATAAAAATTCGTTTGTTATTATTTATCTACTCGAGAACGAGCAGGAATAAAGATTGGAGCGCGTCAAAGGCCTTAGACGACTTCCCCGCACCCTCGGTGGGCCTCTTGCATGGATCACCAAGCGTCAGTGATCCTTTTTCCGTGAGCATGCGTCAAAGATCCCACCACATACGTACATAAGCCCACCGCCTGTACGCTCACCGGATCGGTCCAACCGACCAAATCATGACATGTCTCGCCTACTGCTGCCACGCCGACACACACCTTTCGTTGATCCATCAATATGTGTGTATTGCGTTTTCAACTTTTTTTTATGTCGAGAACAGTGTAGCCAATGACAATCTCATTTCGGAGTCGATCCTTCTTCTAGATCAACAAGCACGTCCTCCTCGAAAAACTTTTTCTGTTACCACCTGTTAGATTTTTTTTTAACCGGGCTAAACCCCCTTTCCATTGCAAATGAACAAAAATACATTAGTTCCAGAAACATTGTTCAGGGGGCGGAAAAAGGTAGAGCGAGTTAAGCATTGCCCACTGCATTTGCCCGCCTTTTAACGCCATGGGGCGAAAACCAAACAGCGCCAAAATAAATCCGGGGCGCAAGTCAATCTACCGATAACTAAACAATCACGCGAGATACGACATCAAGATTTGTTACCGAGATTCAGCAGATATCAGTTAACCTCGGGGCACGACCATGAAAACTTCTCCCTGTCGGTAGCGTTATAATACCGCACGTGGACCACCCCAGGGCCGACACATGTCGGGGCACGACCATGAACACTTCTCCCTGTCGGTAGCGTTATAATACCGCACGTGGACCACCCCAGGACCGACACATGCCATCGGCTCCCTGCACTTATGTCAATCAACACGCCCGTGCGTGACGCAGTCTCCTCTTTTCCCTGCGCCGCGACGAAGACGGATGATCGCCGGCTCTGATTGATGATCAACATGTAGCACGCGAAATAAAGTTGTAAACAAATGCTTCGACTGAGATTTCTTAACTAGTCTTGCCGCGGCTACAAGTTCACACCGCACACGACAGACACGCACAAAAACTCCCAAGATGAAGAAGACAAGAAATGCTCCGCCTGCAGCCAGGCATCGGGGTTGGTTATGTGCGCCGTTGATTTCACAGTTTGGGTCCCAAACCGGCGTTCACTTCCAGGCCACTACGGGATAGTACTTGTACTACTAGCTAGACAGCCAGAGTGGGCCGCTGGTCTCATGGAGCGCGTGCCGGCCCCGGCGTGGCGTGGGCGCATGGTGGAGCAGTGGTTTCCTCGGTAAAACTCCGCGACTGTCGGTGGTGCATTTTCTTGCAGTTCTCTAGACCAGACCCCGCGACCGCGTGAACGATCGATGAGATGAGTTCTGTAGGAGGAGCAGTGGTTTTCTCTTCTGAGACTGTACTCCATTAAGAGCATGAAGACGAAAGAGCTCAGTTGGAGTACGTACTCCTATGAAAATGCCTTTTGGAGCTCGGCCTCCATGGAGGCCGGTTTTTGAAGAACACAAAATTCATGAAAATTCATATTTTTACAATTCAAAAAAAATCTAAAAAAATTACAGATATACATGGAGGCATAACACACATGTGTGTAAATTTTTAAGACGAAATACGTTGAAATGAAGGCTGTGCAAAAAAGACAAATCTGAGACTTTTTAACATATATTACTATTCATCCTCAAAGTCCAGAAATTTGTCTTTTTTCTATAGGTCGCATTTCGAAGTATTTCATCTTGAATTTTTACACACATACATTTCATCCGTGTATAGTTGCATATTTATTTTCAGAATTTTTTAAGTCAAAAAGTTTAAATTTTGAATTTTTCAAAAATAAAGGGCTCCATGAAGCTCGGTCACCAAAACGCCATACTCGTACTCCTACCTCTTTATTGCTACCTGCTGAAGCCCACTACCGAGCACTGCAAGCGAGCTCACCGCTACGCTCTTGAGCTCTTGGCAGTGGCAACCAACGACGGGTGAACCATACACTGGGATATCACCGGTTGATCAGGTTCAGGATCACCATAGAAGTTCGTAATCAGCAAAACTCCGGGCATGAACTTTTGTGCAGTGTCACCTTGCCCGGCTGCGCAATGAAACAAACTTGACACCGCCAAACAGTCAAACACTAGACAAAGCTCACCGTAACACGTGCTCAAAACCGCTACTACCAAGGATCGGTATCCTTCAAAACAAGCAACGAGTTAGTACTACGCTGCAAGTTGTGTGGCCGTAATCCTCGGATCTGCGGTAAGCCTGAACAAAGCCCACGTCTGACAACAACATCATTCACAACACTCTAGCTGCTGCAATGGAGTGATCACCCTTTCACCAACCGGAGACAGTAACACACGGGAGAAAAGGAAGAAACCGACCGAGCCCTTTCTTAAGCCTCTTTTTTTTTGACAGGTTCTTTGGCCTACCGGGCACGAGACGAAGGGGCCAAATAATTTTTCCCCGCCTTTACCAAAAAGGTTCCGGCCGAGCACTTGGCCACCGACCACTCACATCGCAACAAACCACACACTAACCTAATCGTTCAGGGCCCATCAACGCTTTAAATCAAAGTGGAAACGCCGGATCAGATTCCTGAAATCTGGAGCCGCGGGCTTGAGATTTGCGCCACAAAACGACGCCCAGTTATCTGCTCTCAACGAATTAAGAAATGCACTTGACACAATCTAAGCCCCCACCCCTTAACATATGATGTGCACTACTGAAAACAAATGAACAAAAATACCCCCTCGATTATTTTTGGCGGTGTTATAGTACGTACGTATTACTATAGATAGAGTACATCTGTTACAGATTTCGACCCTAACAGAAAACGAATGGAATCAAATAAGATATTCCCCCAACAGGCAAAAAAAACAACAGCTGTACACAACCCGTCCCTGCATCTGGCGAGATCTCATCTCGTCTCAGCAAAACCTCGACCCATCCGTCACCACCATGCGGGCCTATATGTCAGTGCCGAAAGGGCCACTCCAACCAGCGACATAAAATTGTCCACCTGGGCCCGCGCCGGGCCCATCCCATCCTGTGAGGTACGGCGTGTCCGTCCCTCACCGCCCCTACACCGAGTCACCGACACCGACCCCGACGACGGCGACGCCGCAACCGAGCCGGGTCATGGGCAGTGATCCGGACTCGGACGACGACTGACTTGTCACTCCAGCGACCTGGGCCGCGCATTGTCAGGCCACGGCGGCGAGGAGGTCGTCACGGGCGCCGCGGCGGCGGAGCAGGTCGTAGGGCGCCCAGAGCGCGTCCAGCGGGCAAGGGCGGCCGGCGTCGAGGCGAAGCCACGGCTTCCCCTTGCCGCTCCAGTGCAGCAGGCTCACCGGCCCCGGGTGCAGCTCCCGGCACTGGCCCGCCACGTTGTCCCCGCCGAGGCCGTGCTGGTTCCACCTGTGCTGCACGGCCTTCACGTCGCCCGCGAACACGAGGAGGAACGGCGGGAGAGACCCCAGCTCGTATATCCTGGCCTCCTGCTTCTGCACGTCCATCCAGTACTCGAGCTTGGCCGTGTACCCGCCGGCCCGCCACCGGTCGAGGTCGATGACCATGACCCCGGTGTTGAAGTAGCAGGGCGCGCGCGTGCGGTTGGCGAAGACGGAGGAGTAGGCGGGGTGGCGCCAGAAGGCGTCGGTGAAGTAGAGGGTGAAGTTGGCGTTGCAGTACTCGGGCGCGGCGAGGGCGGCGCCGGGGCCGAGGTCGGTGGCCCAGAGGCGCGCGACGTCGTCGACGACGAGGAGGTCCGAGTCGAGGTAGAGGACGCGGGGGACTGAGCGGGGGAGGATGTCGGCTAGGTAGATGCGGGCGTAGTTGAGGGGCTGGTCGAGGGCGCGGCGCACGGAGGAGGAGATCTTGCCGCGGACGAGGCGGGCGTCGAAGCGGTGCACGGTGGCGGGGAGCGTGGGGAAGGCGGCGGCGAGCGCGGCGCGGAGCCTGGCGAGGCGGCGCGCGGGGGACGCCGAGGAGGCGACGAAGTGGAAGGCGATGGACTCGGGGCAGGCGGCGTGGCGGAGCACGGAGAGGACGCCCGCGAGGGACCCGCGCAGGTAGGTGCCGTCGAGGGTCATCGCGATGTGGATCGTGGGCGCGCCCGCGCACCCCGCGCCGTTGCGGAACGCCGGCGCCTCCCGGAACTCGGGCAGCTCGGCCGCCGCCGCCGCCGCCGCGGCGGCGGCGAAGAGCAGGAGCGCGGCGAGGAGGCGCATTGCGGGGCGGCGACGGATGGGAGTGTGCGCCGCTTTATTATTCCCCTACCATCCGAGAGAGGGGGGGAAGGTAAAGAATCGGGGGGAGGGGAATGGAATTTGGATGGGCACGGCACCGTCGGCACGGGTAGAGGGGAGATGGGGGGCGATGCAGAGTTAAGAGGCGGAGACGGCGGAGGGGAGGGTACAGGCTGGAAAGAGGGCGACGTGTGAGGTTTCCGCGTGGGTTTTCCGGGGCTTCTCGTTGGGATTTTTTCGAGTTTTTCCGGACGTTGGGCTCTTGGTGGTTACGATTTCGACGGGACGACCGTGGCCAGCCCGTAGGCGTAGTAGTGCGTGATCTTTGCGTGCCAATTCCTATTTGCCGCCTTTAGCGCCTGATTTAGGCCTTCTTTGATTTGGAGAAATTTTGTAGGATTTTCATAGGATAGGACTTCTATAGAAAAAATTCCTTCAGAGCTTTTTGGTTTGTAGGAATGAAATTCTATTTCTATGAAGGAATTCTTCCTATCCTTCACATTTCATAGGAAAAAAAACATTAGCTTAGACTCAATGAAAAAAATTATATGATGTGAATCAAAGGGCATCTCTTTTTCTATTCCTATGCATAGGATTTGAGATGCATGTCATCTCATTTTCTATGACTTTCCTATTCCTATGAACCAAAGAAGGCCTTAGTTTTTTGGGGGGGTAAAAACGATTCTCATTCAAATAAGTTCACCGGAATCGTTACAATATCACGTGGTTGAGCAAACCAAACATATCTACCTATATCCAAAGAAAGGAAAATTTTAGCTAAAGCATCCACTTCATGGTTTCTGCTTCTTCTCTCATGAATGAAAATACAACTCTCAAACTCCTTTGATCTTTCATTGTTTTCTTTAATGATAGCAGCACAACGTCCTGCCTCTCCTGCCTTCACCTCCTTGACGGCTGTAGAACAATCTGAGGACACCAAGACTTTCCAGATTTGAAGATTCAAAGCAAGTGCTAGTGCCTCTCTACATGCAAGTATCTCCAACGTAGGTGCATCCAGAATTCCAAGAAAAGCAATTGACTGCGATCCCATATAAATTCCTTGGTCATCTCGACACACCACAGTTGTGTCCCTCCGTTACCTCTCTTTGATACAGCACCATCAACATTAAACTTACATATACCTTGTGGTGGCCTAACCCATGTCTCTTTCACCAAAATTCTGTTTTGCACTGTTTGTGTGGGCTTCAACTTCTGTTCTATGTTTCCCAGTTTAAGAATATACCTCCTAATGAAGTGATGTGTTGCCAAGGGTGCCTGAAATCATGCTCATAAACAACTTTTCTTCTGGAATACCACACTGCCCAAAGTGTCACAACCATCTTAGTGTATCCCACGTGCGATAACGGGTCCTGCATAGCTGAAATCCATTGCTTTGCATGTGTGTCTGTGACTTCAGTCATCTTCTACACCATCGTCTCATTGGCCAATGCCCATACACATCTTGTTGGAGAGCAGTCCAGAAGAGCATGGCGCCATGAATCAGGAGCCCCGTAAAGAGGGCAGCATGCAGAGTCGGCCATGTTTCTATGCTCTAGTACGTCAAAGGTGGGTATCGAATGTTTAGCCAAGCGCCAAAGAAAGACTTTGAGCTTTGGATGAATCTGGGAGCCCCATAGATTAGTCCATTGCTTTGTCGAGTCCACTGTATTCGAGCTACCAGCATCATGAAACAACCAACCTTCGCGACTGTACTTGGTGTTGATGAGCATCTTATAGGTCGACCGAACTGTAAAGTTACCATTGTTCTCATGTGCCCATGACCAAAAGTCTGTCACGTTCCTTGTATATAAGGGTATGCCAGAATCACTTCTGAATCCATGGGTAAGAAAGTGCCGAACTAGGTCCTCTCTCCATCTAGAGGATGTCTCATCAATCAGTTCTGAGACAAGGAAAAGATTACCATTTGCAGTCGTGATGGGTCTCATTGATCTCTCCCTGGGAAGCCAGTTGTGGTTCCAAATCTCCATGGATGTCCCATCACCAATACGCCGAATCAATCCCTGAACCAGGACGTGCCTTCCTTCCACTATGGCCCTCCAAACTTGCGATGGGTGTGATCCTAGTTGTGCGTGCAGAATAGATGTTCCCGGGAAATATACCACCTTCAGTAGTTTTGCACTCAAGGAATTTGGATTCTCTAACAATCTCCATGCTTGACGAGCTAGAAGCGCTAAATTAAACAATTCAAGGTCCCTGAACCCCATGCCTCCCAAATATTTCAGTTTGGTCATCACATCCGAAGACACCCACACAAATTTCCTCTTCCCTTCTTTTGCTCCCCACCAGAATTTCCTTATCATCATATTCAAGTGTTCGCATATCCCCCGTGGAAGTTTAAAACATCCCATGGAATAAACCGGGATGGCCTGCACAACATACTTTATAAGCACTTCTTTTCCTCCCATAGAAATTAGTTTCTCAAGCCAACCCTGGTTCTTCTTCCAAACTCTATCTTTCAAATATTTGGAAGTGCCATTTTTCGATCTTCCCACATCAGAGGGCATACCCAAATATTTCTCACTAAGAGATTCATTCTGTACATTAAGTAGCATCTTTACTTCCTCCTTCACATTCTGGGGACAACCTTTACTAAAAAATATTGAAGATTTGTCTCTGTTTACCCTTTGACCAGATGCATTACAATAAACATCTAGTAGGTTTGACACTTCCTCCGCCCCTTCTCGACTTGCTTTGAAAAACAACAGGATGTCATCTGCAAAAAGAAGGTGGTTAACCAGTGGTGCCGACTGTGCCACCTGGATGCCCCTGAGCTGCGATGACTGATTGTTGGATTTTAAAAAGCACGAAAGGCCCTCTTGTTGGGGATCGTTGCAGAAATTAAAATTTTCTACGCATCACCAAGATCAATCTATGGAGCTTACTAGCAACGACTGGGGAGTGCATCTTCATACCTTTGAAGATCGTGATGCGGAAGCATTGCAAGAACGCGGTCGGTGGAGTCATACACGAAGCGATTCAGATCGCGGCCGAAACCGATCTAAGCACCGAACAACGGTGCCTCCGCGTTCAACACACGTGCAGCCCGGTGACGTCTCCCGCGCCTTGATCCAGCAAGGAGAGAGGGAGAGGTTGGGGAAGACTCCGTCCAGCAGCAGCACGACGGTGTGGTGGTGGTGGAGGAGCGTGGCACTCCAGGAGGGCTTCGCCAAGCACTGCGAGAGACGAGGAGGGAGAGGGGTAGGGCTGCGCCAAGAGAGAGGGAGAGTCGTGTCTCTGGCAGCCCCAAAACCCCACTATATATAGAGGGAGGGGAGGGGCTGCGCCCCCATCTAGGGTTCCCCCCTAGGGGTGGCGGTCAGCCCTAGATGCATCTAGGGGGCGGCCAGAGGGGGAGAGAGGGGGCGCACCCTAGGTGGGCCTTAGGCCCATCTGAGCCTAGGGTTTCCCCTTCCCTGCGCCTTGGGCTTCTTGTGGGAGGCGCACTAGCCCACCTAGGGGCTGGTCCCTTCCCACACTTGGCCCACGCAGGCCTCCGGGGCTGGTGGCCCCTCCCGGTGGACCCCTGAAACCTTCCGGTGGTCCTGGTACGTTACCGATAACGCCCAGAACACTTCCTTGTCCAAAACGGGACTTCCCATATATAAATCTTTACCTCCGGACCATTTCGGAACTCCTCGTGACGTCCGGGATCTCATCCGGGACTCTGAACAACATCCGGTAACCACGTACGTCTATTACCTATAACCCTAGCATCATCGAACCTTAAGTGTGTAGACCCTACGGGGTCGGGAACTATGCAGACATGACCGAGACATCTCTCCGGCCAATAACCAACAGCGGGATCTGGATACCTATGTTGGCTCCCACATGTTCCACGATGATCTCATCGGATGAACCACGATGTCAAGGATTCAATCAATCCCATATATGATTCCCTTTGTCTGTCGGTATAGTACTTGCCGAGATTCGATCATCGGTATACCGATACCTTGTTCAATCTCGTTACGGCAAGTCTCTTTACTCGTTCTGTAACACATCATCCAGTGACCAACCCCTTAGTCACATTGAGCTCATTATGATGATGTCTTACCGAGTGGGCCCAGAGATACCTCTCCGTCATACGGAGTGACAAATCCCAGTCTCGATTTGTGCCAACCCAACAGATATTTTCGGGAATACCCGTAGTGTACCTTTATAGGCACCCAGTTACGTTGTGACGTTTGGCACACCCAAAGTACTCCTACGGTATCCATGAGTTGCACAATCTCATGGTCTAAGGAAAAGATACTAGACATTAGAAAAGCTTTAGCAGACGAACTACACGATCTTGTGCTAGGCTTAGGATTGGGTCTTGTCCATTACATCATTCTCCTAATGATGTGATCCCGTTATCAATGACATCCAATGTCCATGGTCAGGAAACCGTAACCATCTATTGATCAACGAGCTAGTCAACTAGAGGCTCACTAGGGACATGTTGTGGTCTATGTATTCACACACGTATTACTGTTTTTGGATAATACAATTATAGCATGAACAATAGACAATTATCATGAACAAGGAAATATAACAATAACAATTTTATTATTTCCTCTAGGGCATATTTCCAACAGTCTCCCACTTGCACTAGAGTCAATAACTGTAACGCCCTCGATGCGACTATAGCTCCCACGTGTCGAGGCACGACTTAGAGACATAACCGCATTGAAAGCAATGTCGCAAGTCAGGCAATCATTACAACATCCCATATAATACATAATAAAAGGGGGAGATACATAGTTGGCTTACACTCGCCACGTCACATCAGAGTACATAAAAAAATATCCATCAAACAGACACTCATGGCCCGACTACGGCGCCAAAATGGAAAAGAACCCAACATGCGACAAGGCCCTGAATCAAACCCCAACTAGGCACCACTACTGATCATCGGGAAAGGAAACATAATAACGCTGAGAGTCCTCGTCGAACTCCCACTTGAGCTCGTACTCGTCACCTGGAGCGGAATCACCTGGACCTGCATCTGGAGTTATAGTATCTGTGAGCCACAGGGACTCAGCAATCTCGCACCCTCGCAATCAAGACTATTGAAGCTTATAGGAATGGATAAGGGAAATATATGTGGAGCTGCAGCAAGCGACTATCATATGTGGTGGCTATCTTATTCGCAAGAGAGAGCGAGAGGAGGAGGCAAAGCACGAGCGAGAATCTAGAAGGACAACCTGCGCAAGCATTACTCCAACACCGTGTCCACTTCCCGGACTCCGCCGAGAAGAGGCCATCACGGCAACACACTCAGTTGATTCATTTTAATTAATTAAGGTTCAAGTTATCTACAACCGGACATTAACAAATTCCCATCTGCCCATAACCGCGGGCACGGCTTTCGAAAGTTCAATCCCTGCAGGGGAGTCCCAACTTAGCCCATGACAAGCTCTCACGGTCAACGAAGGAATAGACCTCCACCCGAGACACACCGATCAGACTCGGTAACCCGGTACAACAAGACAATTCGACAGGTTAAAACAAGACCAGCAACACCGCCCGAATGTGCCGACAAATCTTGATAGGAGCTGCACATATCTCTTTCTCAGGGCACACTCAGATGAGCAAGACGACGGGTAGGCCAGCCCAGAGTTGCCCCTGGTAGCCCCGGACATCGCTCGGTTGGACCAACACTCAGAGGAGCACTGGCCCGGGGGGGGGGGTTTAAAATAAGATGACCCTTGAGTCTGCAGAACCCAAGGGAAAGAAAAGGCTAGGTGGCAAATGGTAAAACCAAGGTTGGGCATTGCTGGACAAGCTTTAATCAAGGCGAAATATCAAGGGGTTCCCATTATAACCCAACCGCGTAAGGAACGCAAAAATCCGGGAACATAACACCGATATGACGGAAACTATGGCGGCAAGAGTGGAACAAAACACTAGGCGAGAGGCCGAGCCTTCCACCCTTTACCAAGTATATAGATGCATTAAGATAACATGGCAATATAATGATATCCCCAACAAGTAAATAAATGATGTTCCAACAAGGAACGGCTCCAATCTTCACCTGCAACTAGCAACGCTATAAGAAGGGCTGAGCAAAGCGGTAACATAGCCAATCAACGGTTTGCTAGGTCAAGGTGGGTTAGAGGTTTGACATGGAAATTGGGAGGCTGACAAGCAAAAGTTAGGCATCGTAGCATTGGCATAGCAAGAGCGAGCAAACTAGCATAGCAAAGATAGTAGTGATTTCGAGGGTATGATCATCTTGCCTGCACAGTTGTCAGAGTTGACTGGATCCTCACAAGCAAACTCAACGGGCTCCTCGGTAGCGAACTCGTCTCCCGGCTCTACCCAACAAGACAAACAAGCAACAAGGATACAATCAACCACGTGCAAGACCAAGCATCATGATGAAAAGATGATATGCTATGCGGGATGCGATGCGGGATGCAAAATGCAAGATATGACAGGAAATGCATGAACCTGGCCTCAACTTGGAATTCCAAGGGTGCCACTGGATAGAGGGGATGAAATCGCTTGAAAACGATATAAAGATCATTGGAATCGGAGTTACGGTTTGGAAATGGCAAGCGTTTTAAGATATGACACCGGTCTGCGATTTACAGCAAGTAGGCATCTAAATGCAACGAAAAGAACATGCTACAGCCACCAAACATGACAACAAAATACATGGCAGGGATGCACACAAGATGCTTAACAAAAGACTAGCACTGAGCCACGGCCAATTCATCCATTATGAGGTTCAAACAAGCATGGCAAAAACGCAAATGCAAAACAGATTCCAGACTTACTGAAATTAACACTAGCCTGAAATTTCAGATCACAAAGCCCTCTTCGGAGCAGCAAAACAACATGATCCATGACCTGAACATGACAATTAAGAACATGGCATGGAGCTACTCAACAAGCTTAACAAAAGACCCAAAGTGACCTGGGGCCAAAAGGGTTCACAAAATATATTAACGGGCACACGAACATAGCTAAAATACAATCAGTTTTCAGACTTCGTGAAAACTGAGACATGCTGAAATATAACTCACGAAGGCATGTAAACGAGCTCGATGCACTCACCACGGTGCAATTCATGGAAAGGCAAGCATACAGACATTAAGAAGGCACAAAATACAAGCTAGACATGGCAAGAACAATGGCATAGCATGCACGGATCAACTACAATAACGCCGGCAAAATCGCAAACGAGTTGACGATCTGCCTAGATTCACCATGAAGCAAAAGTAGAGCTTGATTGACTCAGGCTATGGTGCTCCATAATTGAAAATGAAGACATGGATGGATAGAGCATAACATGAATAGCAAAAGTCCCTTACTGATCATCCTCAAAAGAGGCACGGATCATTAGGAAACAAGCTGAACATATGGCATCATGAACTAAAATATCCCAGACTTAGTGAAAACAACTAAGTCCCTGAAAACAGATTTACCGGGTACCTCACTTTGCAAGCTTGCACAAGTCACCACACACATCCTAAAAATGCATGGGTTGCACCTCTGGAAAGAAGACAAAATGCTTAACAAAACATATGAAGGACTCACAGTCATAGCATGCACACATTAATCATGGCAAAAATGACAAAAGTCTAAGATGAACTAGTAGATCTGACAATTAACTCACGAAGCCTCCTTCTAACAGCATTTTGGGCATCAAGATGAACTCAAATGAAAATGATGCGATGGAATGAAATGATGTACTCGTCGAGCCGAACATTTTGATATATTATATGCCCAAATAGGAGCTACGGATGCAAAGTTACGGGCGGTCAAAGTAGGCATAAAAATTAGGGTTCGGGGATAAAAGTCAACCGAGATGATTTTGGATCTGAGATCCAGATCGGGGCTGCACCGAAATCGAGGAACGCCGGGGGAGCACTGTTCGCCGGAGCTTCACCGGAAATGGCGGGGACGGCGGCCGGAGATGGCGGATCCGAGCCCGGGGCGGCGGCGTGGTGCGGCGGCGAGCTTGGACGGGGCGGCACCGGCGAGGTGGTGGCCTGGCGAGGCGGCGGTCGCCGGCCGGCGTCGGGGAGCGGGCTCCGGCGTGGAGCCGCGGCAGCGCGGGCAGCGGAGGACGGCAGCGCGGGGCGGTAGAGGACGGCGGCGGAGATGGGCTCGCGGGGGCCCCTCCTGGGCCTCCCGGGCCGGAACGGCGGCGGCGGCGGCGGCGTTGCCCACGTGGCAAGGCGGGACTGGCGGCGGAGGAATGTCCGGCCGGGTCGGACGTGTCCGGCTCGGCGCGGAGATGTTTTTTTTAGAGCTAGGGTTCGAGGGGGAAGACGAGATCCGAAAATGGAGGGGGTATATATAGGCATAAGTAGGGCTAGGAGAGTCCAAATGAGGTGCGGTTTTCGGCCACGCGATCGTGATCGAACGCTCTAGGACATGGAGCAGAGTTTGGTGGGTTTTGGGCCAAATTTGAGGGGTGTTGGGCTGCAACACACACGAGGCCTTTTCGGTTCCTCAGTTAACCGTTGGAGTATCAAACGAAGTCCAAATGGTACGAAACTTGACAGGCGGTCTACCGGTAGTAAACCAAGGCCGCATGACAAGTCTCGGTCCAATCCGGAAATGTTTAATCCCCACACACGAAAGAAAGCTAGAAATGACCTCCGGATGAGAACGAAGCGCCGGAATGCAAAACGGACAACGGGGAAAATGCTCGAATGCACGAGACGAACACGTATGCAAATGCAATGCACATGATGACATGATATGAGATGCATGAAAACGAAAACAACACACGGAGACAAAACCCGAACCCGAGGAAATAAATATAACTTAACGCCGGAAACGGCAAGAGTTGGATACAAATAGGGAAAGTTATATCTGGGGCGTTACAACACTCCACCACTACGAAAAGATCTCGTCCCGAGATCTAGGACTGAAAGAACTCCGGGTACTCAGAACGGAGGTGATCCTCGCGTTCCCAGGTAGCTTCACGGTCGGAATGGTGAGACCACTTGACTTTGAGAAATTTGATTGACTTGTTGCGAGTCTTGCGTTCAGTCTCTTCAAGAATAGCAACTGGGTGCTCACGATAAGAGAGATCTTCTTGGAGCTCAATATCCTCGAAGTTGACGGTGCGGTCAGGAGACTTGAAGCACTTTCGAAGCTGAGAGACGTGGAACACATCATGAACATTTGCAAAGTTTGAAGGAAGCTCGAGTTGATAGGCGAGGTCGCCTCTCTTGCTGACAATCTTGAAAGGTCCCACGTATCTAGGGGCAAGCTTCCCTTTGATACCGAAGCGACGAGTACCTTTCATAGGAGAGACACGGAGGTAAACATGATCTCCGATCTCGAAAGCCAAATCACGGTGCTTACTATCATAATAGCTCTTTTGGCGGGATTGGGCTGCTTTGAGGTTATCACGAATGACTTTGCACATTTCTTCTGCTTCTGTGATTAAGTCATTACCCAGCAGCTGACGTTCACCGGTTTCAGACCAGTTGAGAGGGGTACGGCACTTCCTGCCATACAGAATTTCAAAAGGGGCCTTGCCCGAACTTGCTTGAAAACTGTTGTTATAGGAGAATTCAGCATAAGGAAGACAATCCTCCCACTTCATGCCGAAGGAGATCACACAAGCCCTGAGCATATCTTCAAGAATTTGGTTGACACGCTCGACTTGACCGCTTGTTTGAGGATGGAAAGCAGTGCTGAAGCGGATGTTTGTGCCCATGGCCTTCTGAAAAGAATCCCAAAACTTGGAGGTAAAGATGCTGCCACGGTCTGAAGAGATCACTTGAGGAATACCGTGCAGAG
This sequence comes from Triticum urartu, assembly GCF_056163025.1. NCBI lineage: Eukaryota > Viridiplantae > Streptophyta > Magnoliopsida > Poales > Poaceae > Triticum > Triticum urartu. Next base: position 596,875,553 of record NC_141874.1, read on the forward strand.
AGACAATGCGAGAGGTATAGAGTTCCGCCAATTGAGCTGCAGTGATCGACTCTTTGATAGGCAGAAAATGAGCCACTTTGGTGAGCTTGTCGATGACAACAAATATAGCATCATTGCCACGCTTGGACTTTGGGAACCCAGTCACGAAGTCCATTTCAATGTGGTCAAACTTCCATTCTGGAATGGCAAGAGGTTGGAGGAGACCAGCTGGCCTTTGGTGTTCTGCCTTCAGTCTTCTGCAGACATCACATTCATTCACGAATTGAGCGATCTCGCGCTTCATTCGAGTCCACCAATAAGCTTGCTTGAGGTCCTGATACATCTTCGTGCTCCCAGGGTGGATGGAGAGGAGAGAATTGTGAGCCTCGTTCATGATCACTTTACGAAGTTCACCTTTGGGCACAACAATACGATCCTCGAAGAAGAGAGTTTCCTTGTCATCAAGGCGGTAGCACTTGTACTTGGACTGACTCTTGGCAATCCCAAACTTCACCTTTTTCACCATAGCATCAAGAAGCTGGGCTTGGCGAATCTGGTCTTCTAGGGTAGGAGAGACTTGAAGGTTGGCGAGGAAACCTTGAGGAACAACTTGCAGATTCAGCTTGCGGAAAGCTTCACAAAGCTCGGGTTGATAAGGCTTGAGAATCAGACTGTTGCAGTAGGCATTTCTGCTCAAAGCGTCAGCAATCACATTGGCCTTGCCTGGAGTATACTCAATACTCGGATTATACTCTTGAATCATTTCGACCCATCGAGTTTGCCTTAGGTTGAGATTAGGCTGAGTGAAGATGTACTTGAGACTCTTGTGATCAGTGAAAATGTCCACTTTTCTTCCCAATAGAAGATGTCTCCAAGTCAAAAGAGCATGCACAACTGCCGCCAACTCGAGATCATGAGTGGGGTAGTTCTTCTCATTAGGCTTCAACTGGCGAGATGTATAAGCAACAACTTTCTTCTCTTGCATCAAAACTGCGCCAAGACCTTGGAGAGAGGCATCACAAAAGACCTCGTACGGCTTGGATTCATCAGGCGGAGTCAAGACTGGAGCAGTGATCAACTTCTCTTTCAAAGTGTTGAAAGCAATATCACACTCTGGAGACCAAACATACTTGACGTGCTTCTGAAGAAGATTAGAGAGAGGCTTCGCAATCTTGGAAAAGTTTTCAACGAATCTTCGGCAATAGCTTGCGAGACCGAGAAAACTGCGGAGTTGCTTCACATTCTGAGGAGGTTCCCAATTCACAATTGCGAATACCTTCTCGGGATTCACGGAAATGCCCTTGGCAGAGATGATATGACCAAGATAAAGAACCTCATCGAGCCAAAATTCACACTTGGAGAACTTGGCATAGAACTGATGTTCCCTGAGCTTATCAAGAACCAAACGCAAGTGCTTGGCATGATCTTCCTTGTTCTTGGAGAAAACCAGAATGTCATCGAGATAGACCAAAACGAAGTCATTGGTGTAGGCGTTGAAGATGAAGTTCATCATGCGAGAGAACGTCGGAGGAGCGTTGGCGAGGCCAAAAGACATGACAGTGTATTCATATGAACCAAAGCTTGTTCTGAATGCTGTCTTGGGAATATCTTCTTCACGAATGTGAATCTGGTGATAGCCCATACGGAGATCAAGCTTGGAGAATACTTGAGCACCTTTGAGTTGTTCGAACAGCTCATTGATGTTGGGAAGTGGGTATTTGTTCTTGATGGTCTTCTTGTTCACTGGACGGTAATCAACACAAAGTCGGTCCGTTCCATCCTTCTTCTTCACAAAAAGAACACCACAACCCCACGGAGAGGTACTAGGCCGGATGAGACCCAATCTTTCTTGCTCATCGAGTTGCTTCTTCAGCTCCTTCAACTCTTCAGGTCCGAGCTTGTAAGGACGTTTGCACACAGGTTCCGTGCCAGGCTCAAGTTCAATAACGAATTCAACTGGCCGGTGCGGAGGCATTCCTGGGAGCTCTTCTGGAAAGACGTCTTGATATTCGCAAACGACTGGAATTTGCGAGATGGCATCCAATTCACCCTTCTCATTGAGAGAAAATAGACGAATGGTATTATCCCGAGCAGCAAAGATAATTGCATCCTCAGACGAATGAGTCAATAGAATCTGCCTGGCTGCACAATCAAGATGTGCCTTGTGCTTAGAAAGCCAATCCATCCCGAGAATAAGATCAATATCCGAGTTACCAAGCACCATAGGAGAAGAAAGAAACTTGTAGTCACCCAATGTGATAGAAACATCCGGAGCCATCATTTTGGTGTTCATGAACAAACCCGAAGAAGAAACCGCTATCGGCTTAGGCAAATCAATAGTATGAACATCATGCATGGATGCAAAAGGCTTCGACAAAAATGATAAAGATGCACCAGTGTCAAAAAGAACTCTTGCGGGAATGTCATTAACAGGAAGGTTACCCATGATCACATCTGGTGATTCCTCTGCCTGAGCTGCATTCAGCAAGTTGACCTTGGCGGATTTGGGGTTATGCTTGACCACAGCTGTACTTGCCGATTTGACAGGAGGAGGAGGAGGAGGAAGACGCCTCTGGTTGAAACACTTGTTGGCATAGTGACCCTTCTGTTGGCACTTGTTGCACGTGACCTCTGAAAGCGGACGGTGATACGGAGCACTCGATCTTGGAGCTTGAGACGAAGTCTTGTTATGAAAGCCTGGGTTGGGTGGGTGGGAAGAACCACTGCCACCTTTGCTCTTCTGCTGATACGGCTGACGGAACGGAGGAGGAGGAAGCCAGAACTTCTGCTGCTTGGCCACTTGAGTAGAGGAAGAAGGAGTAACATCTCTGACTCGCTTCCTGGAAGCATCACACCTCAACTGAGCAGTCTCTTGCTTCAGTGCCATGTTGTAGAACTCATCGTATCTCAAGGGCTCAAAGAGAACAAGAGCGAGCTGAATATCTTCCCTGAGACCACCCCTGAACTGATATATCATGCTCTTCTCATCAGGCACGTCCTGCTTGGCAAAGCGGGCAAGCTTCTGGAACAATTTGTTGTAGTCATAGACAGACAAAGAGCCTTGCTTCAGATTGCGGAATTCCTCACGCTTGCTTTCAACCACGCTCTGCGGAATGTGATGAGCTCGGAAATCTCGACGGAAATCATCCCAAGTGATAACACATCCACCTCTGGAGTCCTTGTACTGCTGGAACCATTCTGCAGCTTGATCTTTGAGTTGGAAGGAAGCGAACTTGACAAAGTCCTCAGGCCTGACGTTGCTGCACTCGAAATGCTTACACAGATCCACAAGCCAATCGTCAGCATCGGTTGCCTCAACACAATTACTGAAAGTCTTTGGCCCGTTAGCAAGGAACTGGTTGAGTGTAGCAAAGTGACTCTGGTTGCTGCCTTGATTCCCTTGACTGCCTTGATTGCGCTCTTGGATAATTTGCATGATCAGCTGAGTGTTTGCATTGGTTGCGGCCATCACAGCTTGCCATGCCTCTGGAGGAGGTGGAGGCGGTGGCGGATCAGGATTCGGAGTCGTGCGCGTTGGAGGAGCCATCCTGAAGAGGTTGACCACCATTAGCACATTGACAGATAAATATTGAAGCTGAATCCAACGGAATGAAAAATTGCAACATATAGTCTTCACATCCGAACAAAATGAACGAATGCATTCCTCTTCAAATGGTCACATATCCATAAATTGAGAAGCCATGTAGAATTAAGATAGAGAAATAAATCAACAAGGTACGGATCAAGAACGAATAATCAGTAAGAAATCCCAATCTCAAACCAATATCCGTGGAAGAGGAACTAGAGCTACTAGAATTCCCACCTATGAAACTCCCAAACTTTTCCGGTTATGCAATTAGGTGTTGGGGATACAGGGGAAGCATGATATCTCACCCAAACTAGCAAATCCTACATCCAGCTGTATCCATCCTTCAACACATAACCAAGAAAACTTCGGAAACCATCTACCTCAACCTTCGAAAAGCATCCGTTATACAAGTTATGGCGATACTCCCGAACTCCCGCCCCAGTACTGGGTGGCGTCGAGGTTATCTCACCAACGAACTGCATAAAAGAGATTTTCGATGTCGGCGAACATATCTCAAGTATTCCAGAATTGCAACGATAAAATTATGATGACAACACCTCAGAGCTCAACTCCCTGGGACACTTCCACTAAACCCCTGACAGGAGGCACCAAGACAGTATTCTCATCATAAGCCATCGGAACAAATCCAAGATACTCGCGTGATCCTAAATTTTTTTTAGTGAAATTTGAGAAGAGAAGAGTCAAAACTCTACGTCAGGATGCCTTACCAGAGCGATGAGGAGACTGGGAAGTAAAAAGAATTCCTAAACTCTCCGATATATAATTCCTAAGGACTCAAAACATTTTTCTAGACACAACTCGGCTGCTAAGACGATCAAGCAATGGGGCTCCTAAGGTCGGGGAAGGCTCTGATTACCAACTTGTAACGCCCTCGATGCGGCTATAGCTCCCACGTGTTGAGGCACGACTTAGAGACATAACCGCATTGAAAGCAATGTCGCAAGTCAGGCAATCATTACAACATCCCATATAATACATAATAAAAGGGGGAGATACATAGTTGGCTTACACTCGCCACGTCACATCAGAGTACATAAAAAAACATCCATCAAACAGACACTCATGGCCCGACTACGGCGCCAAAATGGAAAAGAACCCAACATGCGACAAGGCCCTGAATTGAACCCCAACTAGGCACCACTACTGATCATCGGGAAAGGAAACATAATAACGCTGAGAGTCCTCGTCGAACTCCCACTTGAGCTCGTACTCGTCACCTGGAGCGGAATCACCTGGACCTGCATCTGGAGTTATAGTATCTGTGAGCCACAGGGACTCAGCAATCTCGCACTCTCGCAATCAAGACTATTTAAGCTTATAGGAATGGATAAGGGAAATATATGTGGAGCTGCAGCAAGCGACTAGCATATGTGGTGGCTATCTTATTCGCAAGAGAGAGCGAGAGGAGGAGGCAAAGCACGAGCGAGAATCTAGAAGGACAACCTGCGCAAGCATTACTCCAACACCGTGTCCACTTCCCGGACTCCGCCGAGAAGAGGCCATCACGGCAACACACTCAGTTGATTCATTTTAATTAATTAAGGTTCAAGTTATCTACAACCGGACATTAACAAATTCCCATCTGCCCATAACCGCGGGCACGGCTTTCGAAAGTTCAATCCCTGCAGGGGAGTCCCAACTTAGCCCATGACAAGCTCTCACGGTCAACGAAGGAATAGACCTCCACCCGAGACACACCGATCAGACTCGATAACCCGGTACAACAAGACAATTCGACAGGTTAAAACAAGACCAGCAACACCGCCCGAATGTGCCGACAAATCCCGATAGGAGCTGCACATATCTCTTTCTCAGGGCACACTCAGATGAGCAAGACGACGGGTAGGCCAGCCCAGAGTTGCCCCTGGTAGCCCCGGACATCGCTCGGTTGGACCAACACTCAGAGGAGCACTGGCCCGGGGGGGGGGGGTTTAAAATAAGATGACCCTTGAGTCTGCAGAACCCAAGGGAAAGAAAAGGCTAGGTGGCAAATGGTAAAACCAAGGTTGGGCATTGCTGGACAAGCTTTAATCAAGGCGAAATATCAAGGGGTTCCCATTATAACCCAACCGCGTAAGGAACGCAAAAATCCGGGAACATAACACCGATATGACGGAAACTATGGCGGCAAGAGTGGAACAAAACACTAGGCGAGAGGCCGAGCCTTCCACCCTTTACCAAGTATATAGATGCATTAAGATAACATGGCAATATAATGATATCCCCAACAAGTAAATAAATGATGTTCCAACAAGGAACAGCTCCAATCTTCACCTGCAACTAGCAACGCTATAAGAAGGGCTGAGCAAAGCGGTAACATAGCCAATCAACGGTTTGCTAGGTCAAGGTGGGTTAGAGATTTGACATGGCAATTGGGAGGCTGACAAGCAAAAGGTAGGCATCGTAGCATTGGCATAGCAAGAGCGAGCAAACTAGCATAGCAAAGATAGTAGTGATTTCGAGGGTATGATCATCTTGCCTGCACAGTTGTCAGAGTTGACTGGATCCTCACAAGCAAACTCAACGGGCTCCTCGGTAGCGAACTCGTCTCCCGGCTCTACCCAACAAGACAAACAAGCAACAAGGATACAATCAACCACGTGCAAGACCAAGCATCATGATGAAAAGATGATATGCTATGCGGGATGCGATGCGGGATGCAAAATGCAAGATATGACAGGAAATGCATGAACCTGGCCTCAACTTGGAATTCCAAGGGTGCCACTGGATAGAGGGGATGAAATCGCTTGAAAACGATATAAAGATCATTGGAATCGGAGTTACGGTTTGGAAATGGCAAGCGTTTTAAGATATGACACCGGTCTGCGATTTACAGCAAGTAGGCATCTAAATGCAACGAAAAGAACATGCTACAGCCACCAAACATGACAACAAAATACATGGCAGGGATGCACACAAGATGCTTAACAAAAGACTAGCACTGAGCCACGGCCAATTCATCCATTATGAGGTTCAAACAAGCATGGCAAAAACGCAAATGCAAAACAGATTCCAGACTTACTGAAATTAACACTAGCCTGAAATTTCAGATCACAAAGCCCTCTTCGGAGCAGCAAAACAACATGATCCATGACCTGAACATGACAAGTAAGAACATGGCATGGAGCTACTCAACAAGCTTAACAAAAGACCCAAAGTGACCTGGGGCCAAAAGGGTTCACAAAATATATTAACGGGCACACGAACATAGCTAAAATACAATCAGTTTTCAGACTTCGTGAAAACTGAGACATGCTGAAATATAACTCACGAAGGCATGTAAACGAGCTCGATGCACTCACCACGGTGCAATTCATGGAAAGGCAAGCATACAGACATTAAGAAGGCACAAAATACAAGCTAGACATGGCAAGAACAATGGCATAGCATGCACGGATCAACTACAATAACGCCGGCAAAATCGCAAACGAGTTGACGATCTGCCCAGATTCACCATGAAGCAAAAGTAGAGCTCGATTGACTCAAGCTATGGTGCTCCATAATTGAAAATAAAGACATGGATGGATAGAGCATAACATGAATAGCAAAAGTCCCTTACTGATCATCCTCAAAAGAGGCACGGATCATTAGGAAACAAGCTGAACATATGGCATCATGAACTAAAATATCCCAGACTTAGTGAAAACAACTAAGTCCCTGAAAACAGATTTACCGGGTACCTCACTTTGCAAGCTTGCACAAGTCACCACACACATCCTAAAAATGCATGGGTTGCACCTCTGGAAAGAAGACAAAATTCTTAACAAAACATATGAAGGACTCACAGTCATAGCATGCACACATTAATCATGGCAAAAATGACAAAAGTCTAAGATGAACTAGCAGATCTGACAATTAACTCACGAAGCCTCCTTCTAACAGCATTTTGGGCATCAATATGAACTCAAATGAAAATGATGCAATGGAATGAACTGATTTACTCGTCGAGGCGAACATTTTGATATATTATATGCCCAAATCGGAGCTACGGATGCAAAGTTACGGGCGGTCAAAGTAGGCATAAAAATTAGGGTTCGGGGATAAAAGTCAACCGAGATGATTTTGGATCTGAGATCCAGATCGGGGCTGCATCGAAATCGAGGAATGCCGGGGGAGCACTGTTCGCCGGAGCTTCACCGGAAATGGCGGGGACGGCGGCCGGAGATGGCGGATCCGAGCCCAGGGCGGCGGCGTGGTGCGGCGGCGAGCTTGGACGGGGGCGGCGGCGAGCTCGGACGGGGCGGCGCCGGCGAGGTGGTGGCCTGGCGAGGCGGCGGTCGCCGGCCGGCGTCGGGGCGCGGGCTCCGGCGTGGAGCCGCGGCGGCGCGGACAGCGGAGGACGGCGGCGCGGGGCGGTAGAGGACGGCGGCGGAGATGGGCTCGCGGGGGCCCCTCCTGGGCCTCCCGGGCCGGAACGGCGACGGCGGCGGCGGCGTTGCCCACGTGGCAAGGCGGGACTGGCGGCGGAGGAATGTCCGGCCGGGTTGGACGTGTCCGGCTCGGCGCGGAGATGTTTTTTTTTAGAGCTAGGGTTCGAGGGGGAAGACGAGATCCGAAAATGGAGGGGGTATATATAGGCATAAGTAGGGCTAGGAGAGTCCAAATGAGGTGCGGTTTTCGGCCACGCGATCGTGATCAAACGCTCTAGGACATGGAGCAGAGTTTGGTGGGTTTTGGGCCAAATTTGAGGGGTGTTGGGCTGAAACACACACGAGGCCTTTTCGGTTCCTCGGTTAACCGTTGGAGTATCAAACGAAGTCCAAATGGTACGAAACTTGACAGGCGGTCTACCGGTAGTAAACCAAGGCCGCATGAAAAGTCTCGGTCCAATCCGGAAATGTTTAATCCCCACACACGAAAGAAAGCTAGAAATGACCTCCGGATGAGAACGAAGCGCCGGAATGCAAAATGGACAACGGGGAAAATGCTCGAATGCACGAGACGAACACGTATGCAAATGCAATGCACATGATGACATGATATGAGATGCATGAAAACGAAAACAACACACGGAGACAAAACCCGAACCCGAGGAAATAAATATAACTTAACGCCGGAAACGGCAAGAGTTGGATACAAATAGGGAAAGTTATATCTGGGGCGTTACAATAACCTAGTTACATTGTGATGAATCGAACACCCATAGAGTTCTGGTGTTGATCATGTTTTGCTCGTGGAAGAGGTTTAGTTAACGGATCTGCGACATTCAGATCCGTATGCACTTTAAAAATCTCTACGTCTCCATCTTGAACATTTTCACGAATGGAGTTGAAGAGACGCTTGATATGCCTGGTCTTCTTGTGAAACCTGGGCTCCTTGGCAAGGGCAATAGCTCCAGTGTTGTCACAGAAGAGAGTCATCGGGCCCGACGCATTGGGAATAACTCCTAGGTCAGTAATGAACTCCTTCATCCAGATTGCTTCATGTGCTGCCTCCGAGGCTGCCATGTACTCCGCTTCACATGTAGATCCCGCCACGACGCTTTGCTTGCAACTGCACCAGCTGACTGCCCCACCATTCAAAATATACACGTATCCAGTTTGTGACTTGGAGTCATCCAGATTTGTGTCGAAGCTAGCATCGACGCAACCCTTTACGACGAGCTCTTCGTCACCTCCATAAACAAGAAACATATCCTTAGTCCTTTTCAGGTACTTCAGGATATTCTTGACCGCTGTCCAGTGCTCCATGCCGGGATTACTTTGGTACCTTCCTACCAAACTTACGGCAAGGTTTACATCAGGTCTGGTACACAACATGGCATGCATAATAGACCCTATGGCCGAGGCATAGGGGATGACACTCATCTTTTCTCTATCTTCTGACGTGGTCGGGCATTGAGCCGTGCTCAATCTCACACCTTGCAATACAGGTAAGAACCCCTTCTTGGACTGACCCATATTGAACTTCTTCAATATCTTGTCAAGGTACATGCTTTGTGAAAGACCAATGAGGCGTCTCGATCTATCTCTATAGATCTTGATGCCTAATATGTAAGCAGCTTCTCCAAGGTCCTCCATTGAAAAACATTTATTCAAATAGGCCTTTATGCTTTCCAAGAATTCTATATCATTTCTCATCAATAGTATGTCATCCACATATAATATGAGAAATGCTATAGAGCTCCCACTCACTTTCTTGTAAACACAGACTTCTCCATAAATCTGCGTAAACCCAAACGCTTTGATCATCTTATCAAAGCGAATGTTCCAACTCCGAGATGCTTGCACCAGCCCATAGATTGAGCGTTGGAGCTTGCATACCTTGTCAGCATTCTTAGGATCGACAAAACCTTCCGGCTGCATCATATACAATTCTTCCTTAAGGAAACCATTAAGGAATGTCGTTTTGACGTCCATTTGCCATATCTCATAATCATAGAATGCGGCAATTGCTAACATGATTCAGAGAGACTTCAGCTTCGCTAAGGGTGAGAAGGTCTCATCGTAGTCAACCCCTTGAACTTGTCGATAACCCTTAGCGACAAGCCAAGCTTTATAGATGGTCACATTGCCATCCGCGTCCGTATTCTTCTTAAAGATCCATTTATTTTCTATGGCTCGCCGATCATCGGGCAAGTCCGTCAAAGTCCATACTTTGTTTTCATACATGGATCCTATCTCGGATTTAATGGCTTCAAACCATTTATTGGAATCTGGGCCCGCCATCGCTTCTTCATAGTTCGAAGGTTCACCGTTGTCTAACAACATTATTTCTAGGACAGGGTTTCCATACCATTCTGGCATGGAACGTGTCCTTGTGGACCTACGAAGTTCAGTAGTAACTTGATCCTAAGTTCCTTGATCATCATCATTAACTCCCTCTCTAGTCGGTGCAGGCACCACAGAAACATTTTCTTGAGTTGCGCTACTTTCCGGTTCAAGAGGCAGTACTTCATCAAGTTCTACTTTCCTCCCACTTACTTCTTTCGAGAGAAACTCTTTCTCTAGAAAGGATCCATTCTTGGCAACAAAGATCTTGCCTTCGAATCTGAGGTAGAAGGTATACCCAATAGTTTCCTTAGGGTATCCTATGAAGACGCATTTTTCCGACTTGGGTTCGAACTTTTCAGGTTGAAGTTTCTTGACATAAGCATCGCATCCCCAAACTTTCAGAAATGACAGCTTAGGTTTCTTCCCAAACCATAATTCATATGGTGTCGTCTCAACGGATTTCGACGGAGCCCTATTTAAAGTGAATGTGGCAGTCTCTAAAGCATAACCCCAAAATGATAGTGGTAGATCGGTAAGAGACATCATAGATCGCACCATATCCAGTAGAGTGTGATTACGATGTTCGGACACACCATTACGCTGAGGTGTCCCAGGCGGCGTGAGTTGTGAAACGATTCCACATTTCCTTAAGTGCGTGCCAAATTCATGACTCAAATATTCTCCCCCACGATCTTATCGTAAGAACTTTATTTTCCTGTCATGTTGATTCTCATCCTCACTCTGAAATTCCTTGAACTTTTCAAAGGTCTCAGACTTGTGTTTCATTAAGTAGACATACCCATATCTACTCAAGTCATCAGTGAGGGTGAGAACATAACGATAGCCACCGCGAGCCTCAACACTCATTGGACCACACACATTAGTATGTATGATTTCCAATAAGTTGGTTGCTCGCTCCATTGTTCCGGAGAACGGAGTCTTGGTCATTTTGCCCATGAGGCATGGTTCGCATGTGTCAAATGATTCATAATCAAGAGACTCCAAAAGTCCATCTGCATGGAGTTTCTTCATGCATTTGACACCAATGTGACCAAGGCGGCAGTGCCACAAGTATGTGGGACTATCATTATCAACCTTACATCTTTTGGCATTCACACTATGAATATGTGTAACATCACGTTCGAGATTAAATAAGAATAAACCATTGACCAGCGGGGCATGACCATAAAACATATCTCTCACATAAATAGAACAACCATTATTCTCAGATTTAAATGAGTAGCCATCTCGCATTAAGTGAGATCCAGATACAATGTTCATGCTCAAAGCTGGCACCAAATAACAATTATTGAGGTTTAAAACTAATTCCCTAGGTAAATGTAGAGGTAGCGTGCCGACGGCGATCACATCGACCTTTGAACCATTCCCGACGCGCATCATCACCTCGTCCTTCGCCAGTCTCCGCTTATTCCGCAGCTCCTATTTTGAGTTACAAATATGAGCAACCGCACCGGTATCAAATACCCAGGAGCTACTACGAGCGCTGGTTAGGTACACATTAATAACATGTGTATCACATATACCTTTGGTATTGCCGGCCTTCTTATCCGCTAAGTACTTGGGGCAGTTCCGCTTCCAGTGACTGTTTCCCTTACAATAAAAGCACTCAGTCTCAAGCTTGGGTCTATTCTTTGGCTTCTTCCCGGCAGCTTGCTTACCGGGCGCGGCAATTCCCTTGCCGTCCTGCTTGAAATTCTTCTTACCCTTGCCTTTCTTGAACTTAGTGGTTTTATTCACCATCAACACTTGATGTTCCTTCTTGATCTCCACCTCCACTGATTTCAGCATTGAATATACCTCAGGAATGGTCTTTTCCATCCCCTGCATATTGAAGTTCATCACAAAGCTCTTGTAGCTAGGTGGGAGCGACTGAAGGATTCCGTTAACGACCGCGTCATCCGGGAGATTGACTCCTAGCTGAGACAAGCGGTTGTGCAACCCAGACATTTTGAGTATGTGCTCGCTGACAGAACTATTCTCCTCCATCTTACAACTGTAGAACTTGTCGGAGACTTCATATTTCTCGACTCAGGCATGAGCTTGGAAAATCATTTTCAGCTCTTGGAACATCTCATATGCTCTGTGTTGCTCAAAACGCTTTTGGAGCCCCGGTTCTAAGCTGTAAAGCATGCCGCACTGAACCAGGGAGTAATCTTCACTACGCGACTGCCAAGCGTTCATAACGTCTTGAGTTGCTGGGAAAAAAGGTGCGTCACCTAGCGGTGCTTCAAGGACATATGCTTTCTTGGCAGCTATGAGGATAATCCTCAGGTTACGGACCCAGTCCATGTAGTTGCTACCATCGTCTTTCAGCTTGGTTTTCTCTAGGAACGCGTTGAAGTTGAGGGCAACATTAGCGTGGGCCATTTGATCTACAAGACATATTGCAAAGTTTTTAGACTATGTTCATGATAATTAAGTTCATCTAATCAAATTATTTAATGAGCTCCCACTCAGACAGACATCCCTCTAGTCATCTAAGTGATACATGATCCGAGTCAACTAGGTCGTGTCCGATCATCACGTGAGACGAACTAGTCATCATCGGTGAACATCTTCATATTGATCGTATCTTCTGTACGACTCATGTTCAACCTTTCGGTCTTCCGTGTTTTGAGGCCATGTCTGTACATGCTAGGCTCGTCAAGTCAACCTAAGTGTATTGCGTGTGTAAATCTGGCTTACACCTGTTGTATGCGAACGTTAGAACCTATCACACCCGATCATCACGTGGTGCTTCGGAACAACGGACCTTAGCAACGGTGCATAGTTAGGGGGAACACAATTCTTGATATTTTAATAAGGAATCATCTTATTTATGCTAACGTTGTTCTAAGCAAATAAGATGTAAAAATATGATAAACATCACATGCAATCAAACAGTGACATGATATGGCCAATATCATTTTGCTCCTTTGATCTCCATCTTCGGGGCGCCATGATCATCATCGTCACCGGCATGAAACCATGATCTCCATCATCGTGTCTTCATGAAGTTGTCTCGCCAACTATTACTTCTACTACTATGGCTAACGGTTTAGCAATAAAGTAAAGTAATTACATGATGTTTATGTTGACACGCAGGTCATAAATAAATTAAGACAACTCCTATGGCTCCTGCCGGTTGTCATACTCATCGGCATGCAAGTCGTGATTCCTATTAAAAGAACATGATCAATCTCATACATCACATATATCATTCATCACATCCTTTTGGCCATATCACATCACACGGCATATGCTGCAAAAACAAGTTAGACGTCCTCAAATTTTTACGTGGCTGCTATAGGTTTCTTAGCAAGAAAGCTTCTTACCTACACCAAAACCACAACGTGATATGCCAATTTCTATTTACCCTACATAAGGACCCTTTTCATCGAATCTGGTCCGACTAAAGTTGTAGCGCCCGGAGACCGATGTGCCAGGTGTCCTCCAGTTATTCGCTGTTGTTGCCTTGTCATTGCTTGCATGTCATGCATCTCATATCATGTCATTATGTGCATTTCATTTGCATACATGTTCGTCTCATGCATCCGAGCATTTTCCCCGTTGTCCGTTTTGCATTCCGGCGCTCCTATGTCACCCGGTGTCCCTTTCTACCTCTTTTCGTGTGCGGGTGTTAAACGTTTTCGGATTGGAGCGAGACTTGTAATGCGGCCTTGGTTTACTATCGGTAGACCGCCTGTCAAGTTTCGTGCCATTTGGACTTCGTTTGATACTCCAACGGTTAACCGAGGGACCGAAAAGGCCTCGTGTGTGTTGCAGCCCAACACCCCTCCAAAGTGGCCCAAAACCCACCAAAACCCCTTCTATCATCTCGGGCGTTCGATCAGGATCGTGTGGCTGAAAACCGTGCTCAATTTGGACACTCCTAGCTCCCTCTACCTATATATATGTGGCTCTCCCCGAAAATTCACGCAGTCTAACCCTAGTCCTCTTCCTCCTCCCGCAGCCGGACATGTCCGTCCCGCCGCCGGACGTGTCCACCGCCTCAGCCACCTCACTACGGCCAATCAGAGGCCGCCACATTAGCCGCGCCACCGCTCCGGGCCAACAACAGCGCGACACGTGGCCGCTGCCCTTCCTCACTTCGTCGCGCCACCTGCCAGGCCCGCCGGGCCCAGCCGCGACCCTCCCGGCCCGACCGGCCGCCCGAGCCGCCAAATCCCGCCCGCGCCTCGCCTCCCGTCTGGCCGAGCTCCTCCGCCGCCTCGCTCTTCGCACGTCGCGCCGGCGCCGCCCGCCGCCCGTCCTTCGCGTCGCGGCTCGCCCCGCCGCCACCGATCCTATCCGTCGGCGACCGCCGCCCGCTCCCCGCCGTTCCGCACGACTCGAGCCGGCCCCCGCCTCCGCCGCCTCGTCACGGGTCGCCGCTGCCCTCTGCGCCGCCCCTCGCCGTCAGCCACCGCCTCCTCCGTCGCCCAGCGTCGCCCCGCGCCTCGCCGGAGATGGCCGCCTCGCCGGAGATCGGGTCTGGTCAGATCTGGACCGGGTGGGATCAGATCCACCAGCCCTTCGAACCGAACACCCGCGCCATCCCCAGATCTCTTCGTCCCGGAACCTCCTCGTCCAGTTTTCCCGCGAGGTCTAAATTCCACCAAGTCCCAGTATTTTTATGCATACTTTGACATGCCATAACTCTGCATCCATGGCTCCGATTCGTGCGTGTAGCATATCAAAATGTTCGTCTCGACGAGTACATCATTTCATATCATTGCATCATTTTCATTTGAGTTCATATTGTTGCCCAAAATGCTTTTGGAAGAGGGCTATGTGGTGATTGTTTCAGATCTGTTTCAGCAAATGCACTTTTGTCATTTTTGCCATGATTAATGTGTGCATGCTATGATCCTGAACTCTACATGTGTTTTGTAGAATGCCATGTCATCTTTACAGGGGTGTATGCCATGTATTTTTGTGATCCTTGTGGTGACTAGCACAAGCATGCAAAGTAGCTTACTCAATGATGTTGATTTCAGGGACTTAGGATTTCACTAAGTCCTTGCCGTGTCATTATTTTTATGCCATATGTTCATGTTGTTTCCTAGTGATCCGTGCCTCTTTTGAGGATAATCAGTAAGGATGTTTTGCTAAGATTGTGGTGCTCTATCCATCCATGTCTTTGTTTGCAATTATGGAGCACCCTAGCTTGATTCAATCGAGCTCTACTTTTGCTATAAAATGCTCCTCGAAGATTGTTAACATGTTTAGCGATTTTGCCGAGGTTGTTGCTATTGATCCGTGCATGCTATGTTGTTGTTCTTGCCATGTCTAGCTTCTATGCCATGTCTAATTGCTGGGTGTATGCTTAGTTTGTAATGTCATGCTCTGTAGTGAGTGCATCGAGCTCGTAAACATGCCTACTCGTTAACTGTTTTGCATGCTCCAGTTTTTCACTAAGTCTGAATCTGTTTATGTTTTTGCTATGTTCACATGCTTGCAATTGTATTTTCTGATCCCATTTGGCTCAAGGTCACTAAGGGACTTTTGTTATATGCTTAGAGTAGCTTCATGCCATGCCTTGATTTGCCATGATATGTTCTTGTAGCTTGTAGTTTTCATGCTCTAAACATTGCTTCCTGATGATAAATGTTGGGTTTCGTAGTAATTTCAAAAAAATTCCTACGCACACGCAAGATCATGGTGATGCATAGCAACAAGAGGGGGAGAGTGTGATCTACGTACCCTTGTAGATCGACAACGGAAGCGTTAACTTGGTTGATGTAGTCGTACGTCTCCACAGCCCGACCGATCAAGCACCGAAACTACGGCACCTCCGAGTTCTAGCACACGTTCAGCTCGATGACGATCCCCGGACTCCGATCCAGCAAAGTGTCGGGGAAGAGTTCCATCAGCAAGACGGCGTGGTGACGATCTTGATGTACTACCGTCGCAGGGCTTCACCTAAGCACCGCTACAATATTATCGAGGACTATGGTGGAAGGGGGCACCGCACACGGCTAAGAATATGATCACGTGGATCAACTTGTGTGTCTAGGGGTGCCCCTTGCCTCCGTATATAAAGGATCCAAGGGGGGTGTGCGGCCGGCCCTAGTAGGAGGCACGCAGGAGGAGTCCTACTCCTACCGGGAGTAGGACTCCCCTGCCTTTCCTTGTCTAAGTAGGAGAGGGGGAAGGAGAGAAGAAAAGGGGGGGGGCGCCGCCCCTCCCTCCTTGTCCAATTAGGATTAGGGGGGAGGGGGCGCGCGGCCTGCCCTGGCAGCCCCTCCTCTTCTCCACTTCAGGCCCATGAGGCCCATTAACCCCCCGGGGGGTTCCGGTAACCCCCCGGTGCTTCGGTTTTATCCGAAACTTCCCCAGAACACTTCCGATGTCCGAATATATCCGTCCAATATATCAATCTTTATGTCTCGACCATTTCGAGTCTCCTCGTTATGTCCGTGATCACATCCGGGACTCCGAACTAACTTCGGTACATCAAAACTCATAAACTCATAATATAACTATCATCGAAACCTTAAGCGTGCGGACCCTACGGGTTCGAGAACAATGTAGACATGACCGAGACACGTCTCCGGGCAATAACCAATAGCGGAACCTGGATGCTCATATTGGCTCCTACATATTCTACGAAGATCTTTTATCGGTCAGACCGCATAACAACATACGTTGTTCCCTTTGTCATCGGTATGTTACTTGCCCGAGATTCGATCGTCGGTATCCCATACCTAGTTCAATCTCGTTACCGCCAAGTCTCTTTACTCGTTCCATAATACATCATCTCACAACTAACTCATTAGTTGCAATGCTTGCAAGGCTTATGTGATGTGTATTACCGAGAGGGCCCAGAGATACCTCTCTGACAATCGGAGTGACAAATCCTAATCTCGAAATACGCCAACCCAACATGTACCTTTGGAGACACCTGTAGAGCACCTTTATAATCACCCATTTATGTTGTGATGTTTGGTAGCACACAAAGCGTTCCTCCGGCAAACGGGAGTTGCATAATCTCATAGTCATAGGAACATGTATAAGTCATGAAGAAAGCAATAGCAACATACTAAACGATCGGGTGCTAAGCTAATGGAATGGGTCATGTCAATCAGATCATTCACCTAATGATGTGATCCCGTTAATCAAATAACAACTCTTTGTTCATGGTTAGGAAACATAACCATCTTTGATTAACGAGCTAGTCAAGTAGAGGCATACTAGTGACACTCTGTTTGTCTATGTATTCACACATGTATTATGTTTCCGGTTAATACAATTCTAGCATGAATAATAAACATTTTATCATGATATAAGGAAATAAATAATAACTTTATTATTGCCTCTAGGGCATATTTCCTTCAGTCTCCCACTTGCACTAGAGTCAATAATCTAGATTACACAGTAATGATTCTAACACCCATGGAGCTTTGGTGCTGGTCATGTTTTGCTCGTGGAAGAGGCTTAGTCAATGGGTCTGCAACATTCAGATCCGTATGTATCTTGCAAATCTCTATGTCTCCCACCTGGACCAGATCCCGGATGGAATTGAAGCGTCTCTTGATGTGCTTGGTTCTCTTGTGAAATCTGGATTCCTTTGCCAAGGCAATTGCACCAGTATTGTCACAAAAGATTTTCATTGGACCCGATGCACTAGGTATGACACCTAGATCGGATATGAACTCCTTCATCCAGACTCCTTCATTTGCTGCTTCCGAAGCAGCTATGTACTCCGCTTCACATGTAGATCCCGCTACAACGCTTTGTTTAGAACTGCACCAACTGACAGCTCCACCATTTAATGTAAACACGTATCCGGTTTGCGATTTAGAATCGTCCGGATCAGTGTCAAAGCTTGCATCAACGTAACCTTTTATGATGAGCTCTTTGTCACCTCCATATATGAGAAACATATCCTTAGTCCTTTTCAGGTATTTCAGGATGTTCTTGACCGCTGTCCAGTGATCCACTCCTGGATCACTTTGGTACCTCCCTGCTAGACTTATAGCAAGGCACACATCAGGTCTGGTACACAGCATTGCATACATGATAGAGCCTATGGCTGAAGGGAACATCTTTCATTTTCTCTCTATCTTCTGCAGTGGTCGGGCATTGAGTCTTACTCAACTTCACACCTTGTAACACAGGCAAGAACCCTTTCTTTGCTTGATCCATTTTGAACTTCTTCAAAACTTTGTCAAGGTATGTGCTTTGTGAAAGTCCAATTAAGCGTTTTGATCTATCTCTATAGATCTTAATGCCTAATATGTAAGCAGCTTCATCGAGGTCTTTCATTGAAAAACTCTTATTCAAGTATCCTTTATGCTATCCAGAAATTCTATATCATTTCCAATTAGTAATATGTCATCCACATATAATATCAGAAATGCTACAGAGCTCCCACTCATTTTCTTGTAAATATAGGCTTCTCCAAAAGTCTGTATAAAACCAAATGCTTTGATCACACTATCAAAGCGTTTATTCCAACTCCGAGAGGCTTGCACCAGTCCATAAATGGATCGCTGGAGCTTGCACACTTTGTTAGTTCCCTTTGGATCGACAAAACCATATGGTTGCATCATATACAACTCTTCTTCCAGAAATCCATTCAGGAATGCAGTTTTGACATCCATCTGCCAAATTTCATAATCATAAAATGCAGCAATTGCTAACATGATTCGGACAGACTTAAGCATCGCTACGGGTGAGAAGGTCTCATCGTAGTCAATCCCTTGAACTTGTCGAAAACCTTTTGCGACAAGTCGAGCTTTGTAGATAGTAATATTACCGTCAGCGTCAGTCTTCTTCTTGAAGATCCATTTATTCTCAATTGCTTGCCGATCATCGGGCAAGTCAACCAAAGTCCATACTTTGTTCTCATACATGGATCCCATCTCAGATTTCATGGCTTCAAGCCATTTTGCGGAATCTGGGCTCACCATCGCTTCTTCATAGTTCATAGGTTCATCATGATCTAGTAGCATGAATCCCAGAACAGGATTACTGTACCACTCTGGCGCGGATCTCACTCTGGTTGATCTACGAGGTTCAGTAGTATCTTGTTCTGAAGTTTCATGATCATCATCATTAGCTTCCTCACTAACTGGTGTAGGTGTCACTGAAACAGTTTTCAATGATGCACTACTTTCCAATAAGGGAGCAGGTACAGTTACCTCGTCAAGTTCTACTTTCCTCCCACTCACTTCTTTCGAGAGAAACTCCTTCTCCAGAAAGTTTCCGAATTTAGCAACAAAAGTCTTGCCTTCGGATCTGTGATAGAAGGTGTATCCAATAGTTTCCTTTGGATATCCTATGAAGACACATTTCTCCGATTTGGGTTCGAGCTTATCAGGTTGAAGCTTTTTCACATAAGCATCGCAATCCCAAACTTTCAAAAACGACAACTTTGGTTTCTTGCCAAACCACAGTTCATAAGGCGTCGTCTCAACGGATTTTGATGGTGCCCTATTTAATGTGAATGCGGCCGTCTCTAGAGCGTATCCCCAAAACGATAGCGGTAAATCAGTAAGAGACATCATAGATCGCACCATATCTAGTAAAGTACGATTACGACGTTCGGACACACCATTACGCTGTGGTGTTCCGGGTGGCGTGAGTTGCGAAACTATTCCACAATTTTTCAAATGTACACCAAACTCGTGACTCAAATATTCTCCTCCACGATCAAATCGTAGGAATTTTATTTTCTTGTTACGATGATTTTCAACTTCACTCTGAAATTCTTTGAACTTTTCAAATGTTTCAGACTTATGTTTCATTAAGTAGATATACCCATATCTGCTTAAGTCATCTGTGAAGGTGAGAAAATAACGATATCCGCCACGAGCCTCAACGTTCATCGGACCACATACATCTGTATGTATGATTTCCAACAAATCTGTTGCTCTCTCCATAGTACCGGAGAACGGTGTTTTAGTCATCTTGCCTATGAGGCACGGTTCGCAAGTACCAAGTGATTCATAATCAAGTGGTTCCAAAAGTCCATCAGCATGGAGTTTCTTCATGCGCTTTACACCGATATGACCTAAACGGCAGTGCCACAAATAAGTTGCACTATCATTATCAACTCTGCATCTTTTGGTTTCAACACTATGAATATGTGTGTCACTACTATCGAGATTCAATAAAAATAGACCACTCTTTAAGGCTGCATGACCATAAAAGATATTACTCATATAAATAGAACAACCATTATTCTCAGATTTAAATGAATAACCGTCTCGCATCAAACAAGATCCAGATATAATGTTCATGCTTAACGCTGGCACCAAATAACAATTATTTAGGTCTAATATTAATCCCGAAGGTAGATGTAGAGGTAGCGTGCTGACTGCGATCACATCGACTTTGGAACCGTTTCCCACGCGCATCGTCACCTCGTCCTTAGCCAATCTTCGCTTAATCTGTAGTCCCTGTTTCAAGTTGCAAATATTAGCAACAGAACCAGTATCAAATACCTAGGTTCTACTGCGAGCATTAGTAAGGTACACATCAATAACATGTATATCACATATACCTTTGTTCACCTTGCCATCCTTCTTATCCGCCAAATACTTGGGGCAGTTCCGCTTCCAGTGACCAGTCTGCTTGCAGTAGAAGCACTCATTTTCAGGCTTAGGTCCAGGTTTGGGTTTCTTCTCTTGAGTAGCAACTTGTTTGCTGTTCTTTTTGAAGTTCCCCTTCTTCTTCCCTTTGCCCTTTTTCTTGAAACTAGTGGTCTTGTTGACCATCAACACTTGATGCTCCTTCTTGATTTCTACCTCCGCAGCTTTCAGCATTGCGAAGAGCTCGGGATAAGTCTTATTCATCCCTTGCATATTATAGTTCATCACGAAGCTCTTGTAGCTTGGTGGTAGTGATTGGAGAATTCTGTCAATGACGCAATCATCTGGAAGATTAACTCCCAACTGAATCAAGTGATTATTATACCCGGACATTTTGAGTATATGCTCACTGACAGAACTGTTCTCCTCCATCTTGCAGCTATAGAACTTATTGGAGACTTCATATCTCTCAATCCGGGCATTTGCTTGAAATATTAACTTCAACTCCTGGAACATCTCATATGCTCCATGACGTTCAAAACGTCGTTGAAGTCCCGATTCTAAGCCGTAAAGCATGGCACGCTGAACTATCGAGTAGTCATCAGCTTTGCTCTGCCAGACGTTCATAACATCTGGTGTTGCTCCAGCAGCAGGCCTAGCACCCAGCGGTGCTTCCAGGATGTAATTCTTCTATGCAGCAATGAGGATAATCCTCAAGTTACGGACCCAGTCCGTGTAATTGCTACCATCATCTTTCAACTTTGCTTTCTCAAGGAACGCATTAAAATTCAACGGAATAACAGCACGAGCCATCTATCTACAATCAAGCATAAACAAGCAAGATACTATCAGGTACTAAGTTTCATGATAAATTTAGGGTCAATTAATTTACTTAAAGAACTCCCACTTAGATAGACATCCCTCTAATCCTCTAAGTGATTACGTGATCCAAATCAACTAAACCATGTCTGATCATCACGTGAGATGGAGTAGTTTCATTGGTGAACATCACTATGTTGATCATATCTACTATATGATTCACGCTCGACCTTTCGGTCTCCGTGTTCCGAGGCCATATCTGTATATGCTTGGCTCGTCAAGTATAACCTGAGTATTCCGCGTGTGCAACTGTTTTGCACCCGTTGTATTTGAACGTAGAGCCTATCACACCCGATCATCACGTGGTGTCTCAGCACGAAGAACTTTCGTAACGGTGCATACTCAGGGAGAACACTTCTTGATAATTAGTGAGAGATCATCTTATAATGCTACCGTCAATCAAAGCA
This sequence comes from Triticum urartu, assembly GCF_056163025.1. Classification (NCBI taxonomy): domain Eukaryota; kingdom Viridiplantae; phylum Streptophyta; class Magnoliopsida; order Poales; family Poaceae; genus Triticum; species Triticum urartu. The sequence continues at coordinate 596,897,682 of NC_141874.1, forward strand.
AGATAAGATGCATAAAAGATAAACATCACATGCAATCAATATAAGTGATATGATATGGCCATCATCATCTTGTGCTTGTGATCTCCATCTTCGAAGCACCATCGTGATCACCATCGTCACCGGTGCGACACCTTGATCTCCATCGTAGCATCGTTGTCGTCTCGCCAATCTTATGCTTCCACGACTATCGCTACCGCTTAGTGATAAAGTAAAGCATTACAGCGCGATTGCATTGCATACAATAAAGCGACAACCATATGGCTCCTGCCAGTTGCCGATAACTCGGTTACAAAACATGATCATCTCATACAATAAAATTTAGCATCATGTCTTGACCATATCACATCACAACATGCCCTGCAAAAACAAGTTAGACGTCCTCTACTTTGTTGTTGCAAGTTTTACGTGGCTGCTACGGGCTTAAGCAAGAACCAATCATACCTACGCATCAAAACCACAATGATAGTTTGTCAAGTTGGTGTTGTTTTAACCTTCGCAAGGACCGGGCGTAGCCACACTCGGTTCAACTAAAGTTGGAGAAACTGTCACCCGCAAGCCACCTATGTGCAAAGCACGTCGGGAGAACCGGTCTCGCGTAAGCGTACGCGTAATGTCGGTCCGGGCCGCTTCGTCCAACAATACCGCCGAACCAAAGTATGACATGCTGGTAAGCAGTATGACTTATATCGCCCACAACTCACTTGTGTTCTACTCGTGCATATAACATCAACATATAAAACCTAGGCTCGGATACCACTGTTGCGTTTCGTAGTAATTTGAAAAAAATTCCTACGCACACGCAAGATCATGGTGATGCATAGCAACGAGAGGGGGAGAGTGTGATCTACATACCCTTGTATATCGACAACGGAAGCGTTAACTTGGTTGATGTAGTCGTACGTCTCCACGGCCCGACCGATCAAGCACCGAAACTACGGCACCTCCGAGTTCTAGCACACGTTCAGCTCGATGACGATCCCCGGACTCCGATCCAGCAAAGTGTCGGGGAAGAGTTCCGTCAGCACGACGCGTGGTGACGATCTTGATGTACTACCGTCTCAGGGCTTCACCTAAGCACCGCTACAATATTATCGAGGACTATGGTGGAAGAGGGCACCGCACACGGCTAAGAATATGATCACGTGGATGAACTTGTGTGTCTAGGGGTGCCCCTTGCCTCCGTATATAAAGGATCCAAGGGGGGGTGCGGCCGGCCCTAGTAGGAGGCACGCAGGAGGAGTCCTACTCCTACCGGGAGTAGGACTCCCCTCCCTTTCCTTGCCCAAGTAGGAGAGGGGGAAGGAGAGAAGAAAAAGGGGGGCGCCGCCCCTCCCTCCTTGTCCAATTCGGACTAGGGGGAGAGGGGGCATGCGGCCTGCCCTGGCAGCCCCTCCTCTTCTCCACTTTAGGCCCATGAGGCCCATTAACCCCCCGGGGGGTTCCGGTAACCCCCCGGTGCTCCGATTTTATCTGAAACTACCCCGGAACACTTCCAGTGTCCGAATATATCTGTCCAATATATCAATCTTTATGTGTCGACCATTTCAAGACTCCTCGTTATGTCCGTGATCACATCCGGGACTCCGAACTAACTTCGGTACATCAAAACTCATAAACTCGTAATATAACTGTCATCGAAACCTTAAGCGTGCGGACCCTACGGGTTCGAGAACAATGTAGACATGACCGAGACACGTCTCTGGTCAATAACCAATAGCGGAACCTAGATGCTCATATTGGCTCCTACATATTCTACGAAGATCTTTTATCGGTCAGACCGCATAACAACATACGTTGTTCCCTTTGTCATCGGTATGTTACTTGCCCGAGATTCGATCGTCGGTATCCCATACCTAGTTCAATCTCGTTACCGCCAAGTCTCTTTACTCGTTCCGTAATACATCATCTCACAACTAACTCATTAGTTGCAATGCTTGCAAGGCTTATGTGATGTGTATTACCGAGAGGGCCCAGAGATACCTCTCCGACAATCGGAGTGACAAATCCTAATCTCGAAATACGCCAACCCAACATGTACCTTTGGAGACACCTGTAGAGCACCTTTATAATCACCCATTTACGTTGTGACGTTTGGTAGCACACAAAGTGTTCCTCCGGCAAATGGGAGTTGCATAATCTCATAGTCATAGGAACATGTATAAGTCATGAAGAAAGCAATAGCAACATACTAAACGATCGGGTGCTAAGCTAATGGAATGGGTCATGTCAATCAGATCATTCACCTAATGATGTGATCCCGTTAATCAAATAACAACTCTTTGTTCATGGTTAGGAAACATAACCATCTTTGATTAACGAGCTAGTCAAGTAGAGGCATACTAGTGACACTCTGTTTGTCTATGTATTCACACATGTATTATGTTTCCGGTTAATACAATTCTAGCATGAATAATAAACATTTTATCATGATATAAGGAAATAAATAATAACTTTATTATTGCCTCTAGGGCATATTTCCTTCAATAAATTCCTGTCTTGTGTTAATTTCACTTGCTTACCATGCCTCCCATATTATTAAGCCAAGCCTCTAACCCACCTTGTCCTAGCAAACCGTTGTTTGGCTATGTTACTGCTTTGCTCAGCCCCTCTTATAGCGTTGTTAGTTGCAGGTGAAGATTGGAGTTTGTTCTATGTTTGGAACATGGATATTTTGTTGGGATATCACAATATCTCTTATTTAATTAATGCATCTATACACTTGGTAAAGGGTGGAAGTCTCGGCCTTATGCCTGGTGTTTTGTTCCACTCTTGCCGCCCTAGTTTCCGTCATATCGGTGTTATGTTCCCGGATTTTGCGTTTCTTACACGGTTGGGTTATAATGGGAACCCCTTGATAGTTCGCCTTGAATAAAACTCCTCCAGCAAGGCCCAACATTGGTTTTACCATTCGCCACCTAGCCTTTTTCCCTTGGGAGTCGCGCATCCCGAGGGTCATTTTTATTTTAAACCCCCGGGCCAGTGCTTGTCTAAGTGTTGGTCCAAACTGAGCGATGTCCGGAGCTACCAGGGGCAACTCTGGGCTGGCCCACCCAACGTCTGGCTCATCCGGTGTGCCCTGAGAACGAGATATGTGCAGATCCTATCGGGATTTGTCGGCACATCTGGGTGGCTTTGCTGGTCTTGTTTTACCATTGTCGAAATGTCTTGTAACCGGGATGCCGAGTCTGATCGGATTGTCCTGGGAGAAGGAATATCCTTCGTTGACCGTGAGAGCTTGTGATGGGCTAAGTTGGGACACCCCTGCAGGGATTTGAACTTTCGAAAGTTGTGCCCGCGGTTATGGGCAGATGGGAATTTGTTAATGTCCGGTTGTAGAAAACCTGAAGTTTATCTTAATTAAAATACATCAACCACGTGTGTTACCGTGATGGTCTCTTCTCGGCGGGGTCCGGGAAGTGAACACGGTGTTGGAGTTATGTTTGACGTAGGTTGTTCTAGGATCACTTCTTGATCATAGTTCATCGATCGTGCCTTTGCCTTCTCTTCTCGCTCTCATTTGCGTATGTTAGCCACCATATATGCTAGTCGCTTGCTGCAGCTCCACCTCATACCTTTTACCCTTCCTATAAGCTTAAATACTCTTGATCGCGAGGGTGTGAGATTGCTGAGTCCCCGTGACTCACAGATTACTTCCAAAACTAGCTTGCAGGTGCCGATGATATCGTGCAGGTGACGCAACCATGCTCAAGGAGGAGCTCGATGAAGATCGTGTTCATTATGTTGTTCCGTTTCCAGTTGATCAGTAGTGGAGCCCAGTTGGGACGATCGGGGATCTATGTAGCATTTGGGGTAGTCTTCTTTTATTTTGGTTCCGTAGTCGGACCTTGATTGTATCTGGATGATGTAATGCTTTATTCAGGTAATTGTGTGAAGTGGCGATTGTGAGCCAACTATGTATCTCTTTCCCTTATGTATTACATGGGTTGTGTGAAGATTACCTCACTTGCAACATTGCTTTCAATGCGGTTATGCCTCTAAGTCGTGGTTCAACATGTGGGAGATATAGCCGCATCGAGGGCATTACAAGTTGGTATCAGAGCCTTCCCCGACCTTAGGAGCCCCCTGCTTGATCAAATCGTTGGCGTTGTTGAGTCTAAAAAAATGTTTTGAGTCATTTAGGATTATATATATCGGAGAGTTAGGAATTCTTTTTACTCCTCAGTCTCTTCGTCATTCTGGTGAGGCATCATGACGTCAAGTTTTGACTCTTCTCTTCTCAAATTTCATTAAAAAAATTTAGGATCACGCGGGTATCTTGGAATCGTTCCGATGATTTTGTATGAGAACATTGTTCTTGGTGCCTCCTGACATTTAGGGGTTGTGGCAGTGTCCCGGGGAGTTGAGCTCCGAGGTGTTGTCATCACAATTTTATCGTTGCAATTCTGGACTACCTGAGTTTCGCTGACATTGAAAATCTCTTTTATGCAGTTGTTGGTGAGATAACCTCGACGCCACCTAGTACTGGGGCGGGAGTTCGGGAGTATTGCCATAACTCATATAACGGATGCTTTTCGAAGGTTGAGGTAAATGATTTCCGAAGGTTTCTTGGTTATGTGTTGAAGGAATGGATACAACTGGATGTAGGATTTGCTAGCTTTGGGTGAGATATTATGCTTCCCCTGTATCCCCAACACCTGATTGCATAACCAGAAAATTTCAGGAGTTTCTGAGTGGGAATTCAAGTAGCTCTTAGGATATCTTTCCGACAGATGTATGATATGAAATTGGGGTTCGACGTCTAGTGGTCCGCCTATTCACGGTTGGTTTTACAGTGGTCTCGTTGTGTCTTAAAGAGTCCTTGGCTATGCTGACTCGGGGACGCTTCGTATGTCATGTGCACTGCCTTGTACATGGTGGTGTTGTACGATCGAGCCCGTGTAGGCCCCACCACGAAAACTTCGGACGGAATCTCTATCATATGTTTGTTCTGGCTTATTTTGCAAGTCAATCCTTGTTTTGTTTTGAGTTGTGGTATTCGAGTTGCTTCAATGTCAAGTGTTGATTCCATACCTTGCCTAAGCGGTGTTCTCATATTTCTATGTGGATACCAATCCTTCATGTTCATCGAGATTGTCATGTCAATCCTTTTCAACCGGCGCGTTTCTCATCAAGTGGATCCGTTCATTCTCGACATCCGCAAGATCTATTATCAGTTCTTCTCAACGGTGTTCATTTCATTCATCAAAAGTTGTCTTTGTTTTCCCGCCCACCCACCTTTTTTCTTCAAGGACTCGGATTTCTTAATCAAGCATCCTTTTATTCATATGAAGTTTCTTCGTTCTCTCCGTCAATATCCTTATCCGGTGATTCTTCAAGAAGATTCTAACGGAGCCTCAAGTTCATCATTCTTCATTCTTTTCTTCTCCGGTGGAGTCAAATCAAGTTTTCGGTGTTGACCATATCCTTTTCCTCGTTTCAAATACCTTCTCATGCCGGTGCACCTCATTTGTCATTCCATTTCCCGCTATTCATTTGTTCCGGAGTGCTAAAGATATCTCAAGGCTCGTCTTGTCATTCAAGATCCGTTCAACTTATTTCAATGTTGTTATCTCATTCAATCCGTTTAATTCAACCGGTGCTATCTCCTTTTCAAGCAATCGTTCACCGGTGCTTTCTTTTGAGTGGGCCCTAACCCACAGGTCTTTTTCCAGGATCTTACCTGACTCTTCTTATTTTACCAGAGCTTTTCTCAAATCTTTCAAAGTTTGACGTAAGAATGATTTATCATCAGTCAAATGCCTTTCTCCAAGATCGGTTAAATTCTTTTCATCATTGGTTCAACCTTTCTAATTTTCATCCCGGAGTATCTCAACAATTCTTGGTGGTGTTTCTCATCGTCATTCTCAACACTTGAAGACCGAAGAAGAGTTTCTCTTTAATCTTGCTCCATTCTCTTCAAGATTCGTGATTCTAGCTTGTTGCCATCCTCTCATAATTATTTTCAATTGTGGGAATTATTTTCACCCATATGAAGCAATTCAAGAGTCTTCTCAGTTTGATTATCCGGAGTCCATCAATTCAGGTTTATTCACTCTCAGCTTTCAGTTGTCATTCTCCAATCTTACCGGTGCATCGTTCAAGTGATATCTTATCAGTTTGTGATCCCTTCGTTCTCATGTATCTAGTTTGTCTCAAGTATCTTCGTTCATTTTCAATCCTAACGGTGGTTCGTGGAAGACATTCTCAATTTTATGTTCTATCTTTCTTAATCTTTTCTACGAGAATAAGTAGTATGCCAAATCCATTGATTGTCATCAATTTAATTGGTGAAGGATACGCATAACATAATTCTTATTCTTGTTTCACCCAAATGATTAATTCCTTATTCCGGAGGTTCATCAAATTCTCGGTTTCACTTGGTTCATCTTTCTTTTCCCTGAGTTCCAAGTTCTCTCAATTATTTCATCGCGAAGATCCATCTAATCATTGCAAGGATTCACCTTGTGTTTTCAACTTCTCTTTCCTTTCATTTGATCATTATTTTATTACCAGAGTTCTTCATGGATGTTCTACATGATGGTTCATCAAGGATTTAATTCCTTCTCGAAGTGTTCATCAAGATTCTTTTTAGAGGAGCTCAAGCATTCTTCATCTTGCATCTCAAAGTCCAATTCATTCTATCTTATCTTTTGTGGTGGTGTTATTGTTGGGGAACGTAGTAATTTCAAAAAAATTCCTACGCACACGCAAGATCATGGTGATGCATAGCAACGAGAGGGGAGAGTGTTGTATACGTACCCTCGTAGAACGACAGCGGAAGCGTTATGACAACGCGGTTGATGTAGTCGTACGTCTTCACGGCCCGACCGATCAAGCACCGAAACTACGGCACCTCCGAGTTTTAGCACACGTTCAGCTCGATGACGATCCCCGGAATCCGATCCAGCAAAGTGTCAGGGAAGAGTTCCGTCAGCACGACGGCGTGGTGACGATCTTGATGTTCTACTGTCGCAGGGCTTCGCCTAAGCACCGCTACAATATTATCGAGGATTATGGTGGAGGGGGGCACCGCACACGGCCAAGAGAACGATCATGAAGATCAACTTGTGTGTCTAGGGGTTCCCCCTGCCCCCGTATATAAAGGAGCAAGGGGAGGAGGCCGGCCGGCCCTAGGGCGCGCCAAGGAGGAGGAGTCCTCCTCCTAGTAGGAGTAGGACTCCCCTCTTTCCTACTCCTACTAGGAGGGGGAAAGGAAGGGGGAGAGGGAGAAGGGAAGGGGGCGCCGCCCCCCTCTCCTAGTCCAATTTGGACCAGAGGGGGAGGGGGCGCGCGGCCCACCCTGGCCGCCCCTCTCTCTCTCCACTAGGGCCCATAAGGCCCATTACTTCTCCCGGGGGGGTTCCGTAACCCTCCGGCACTCCGGTTTTCTCCGAAATCACTCGAAACACTTCCGGTGTCCGAATATAGCCGTCCGATATATCAATATTTATGGCTCGACCATTTCGAGACTCCTCGTCATGTCCGTGATCACATCCGGGACTCCGAACTAACTTCGGTACATCAAAACTCATAAACTCATAATATAACTATCATCGAAACCTTAAGCGTGCGGACCCTACGGGTTCGAGAACAATGTAGACATGACCGAGACATGTCTCCGGTCAATAACCAATAGCGGAACCTGGATGCTCATATCGGCTCCCACATATTCTACGAAGATCTTTATCGTTCAGACCGCATAACAACATACGGTGTTCCCTTTGTCATCGGTATGTTACTTGCCCGAGATTCGATCGTTGGTATCTTAATACCTAGTTCAATCTCGTTACCGGCAAGTCTCTTTACTCGTTCCGTAATACATCATCTCACAACTAACTCATTAGTTGCAATGCTTGCAAGGCTTATGTGATGTGCATTACCGAGAGGGCCCAGAGATACCTCTCCGACAATCGGAGTGACAAATCCTAATCTTGAAATACGCCAACCCAACATGTACCTTTGGAGAGACCTGTAGAGCTCCTTTATAATCACCCAGTTACGTTGTGACGTTTGGTAGCACACAAAGTGTTCCTCCGGCAAACGGGAGTTGCATAATCTCATAGTCATAGGAACATGTATAAGTCATGAAGAAAGCAATAGCAACATACTAAATGATCGGGTGCTAAGCTAATGGAATGGGTCATGTCAATCACATCATTCTTCTAATGATGTGATCCCGTTAATCAAATAACAACTCTTTTGTTCATGGTTAGGAAACATAACCATCTTCGATTAACGAGCTAGTCAAGTAGAGGCATACTAGTGACACTCTGTTTGTCTATGTATTCACACATGTATTATGTTTCCGGTTAATACAATTCTAGCATGAATAATAAACATTTATCATGATATAAGGAAATAAATAATAACTTTATTATTGCCTCTAGGGCATATTTCCTTCAGTCTCCCACTTGCACTAGAGTCAATAATCTAGTTCACATCGCCATGTGATTCAACACTAATAGTTCACATCACCATGTGATTAACACCCATAGTTCACATCGTCATGTGACCTATACCCAAAGGGTTTACTAGAGTCAGTAATCTAGTTCACATCGTTTATGTGATTAACACCCAAAGAGTACTAAGGTGTGATCATGTTTTGCTTGTGAGATAATTTTAGTCAAGGGTCTGTCACATACAGATCCGTAAGTATTTTGCGAATTCTATGTCTACAATGCTCTGCACGGAGCTACTCTAGCTAATTGCTCCCACTTTCAATATGTGTCTAGATCGAGACTTAGAGTCATCTAGATCTGTGTCAAAAATTGCATCGATGTAACTTTTTACGACGAACCTTTTGTCACCTCCATAATTGAGAAATATTTCCTTATTCCACTAAGGATAATTTTGACCGCTGTCTAGTAATCTACTCTTAGATCACTATTGTACTCACAGTGTAGGGTATACAATAGATCTGGTACACAGCATGGCATACCTTATAGAACCTATGGCTGAGGCATAGGGAATGACTTTCATTCTCTTTCTATCTTCTGCCGTGGTCGGGCTTTGAGTCTTACTCAATTTCACACCTTGTAACACAGCCAAGAACTCTTTCTTTGACTGTTCCATTTTTGAACTACTTCAAAATATTGTCAAGGTATGTTCTCACTGAAAAAACTTATCAAGCGTCTTGATCTATCTCTATAGATCTTGATGCTTAATATGTAAGCAGCTTCACTGAGGTCTTTCTTTGAAAAACTTCTTTCAAAACACTCCTTTATGCTTTGCAGAATAATTCTACATTATTTCTGATCAACAATATGTCATTCACATATACTTATCAGAAATGTTGTAGTGCTCCCACTCACTTTCTTGTAAATACAGGCTTCACCGCAAGTCTGTATAAAACTATATGCTTTGATCATCTCATCAAAGCGCATATTCCAACTCCGAGATGCTTGCACCAGTCCATAGATGGATCGCTGGAGCTTGCACATTTTGTTAGCACCTTTAGGATTGACAAAACCTTCTGGTTGTATCATATACAACTCTTCTTTAATAAATCCATTAAGGAATGCAGTTTTGTTTATCCATTTGCCGGATTTCATAAAATGCGGCAATTGCTAACATGATTCGGACAGACTTAAGCATAGATATGAGTGCGAAACTCTCATCGTAGTCAACACCTTGAACTTGTCGAAAACCTTTTTGCGACAATTCTAGCTTTGTAGATAGTAACACTACTATCAGCGTCCGTCTTCCTCTTGAAGATCCATTTAATCTCAATGGCTCGCCGATCATTGGGCAAGTCAATCAAAGTCCATACTTTGTTCTCATACATGGATCTCATCTCAGATTTCATGGCCTCAAGACATTTCGCGGAATCTGGGCTCATCATCGCTTCCTCATAGTTCGTAGGCTCGTCATGGTCAAGTAACATGACCTCTAGAACTGGATTACCGTACCACTCTGGTGCGGATCTCACTCTGGTTTACCTACGAGGTTCGGTAGTAACTTGATCTGAAGTTACATGATCATCATCATTAGCTTCCTCACTAATCGGTCTAGTAGTCACAGGAACAGATTTCTGTGATGAACTACTTTCCAATGAGGGAGCAGGTACAGTTACCTCATCAAGTTCTACTTTCCTCCCACTCACTTCTTTCGAGAGAAACTCCTCTAGAAAGGATCCATTCTCAGTAATGAATAACTTGCCTTCGGATCTGTGATAGAAGGTGTACCCAACAGTCTCCTTTGGGTATCCTATGAAGACATATTTCTCCGATTTGGGTTTGAGCTTATCAGGATGAAACTTTTTCATATAAGCATCACAACCCCAAACTTTAAGAAATGACAACTTTGGTTTCTTGCCAAACCACAGTTCAGATTGTGTCGTCTCAATGGACTTAGATGGTGACTTAGATGGTGCCCTTTTAAACGTTTATGCAGCTGTCTTTAATGCATAACCCCAAAACGATGTTGGTAAATCTGTAAGAAACATCATAGATTGCACTATATCCAATAAAGTATGGTTATGACGTTCGGACACAGCATTATGCTGTGGTGTTCCAGGTGGCACGAATTTGTGAAACTATTCCACATAGTTTTAATTGAAGACCAAACTCGTAACTCAAATATTTGTCTCTGCGATTAGATCGTAGAAACCATATTTTTCTTTTTACGATGATTTTCCACTTCACTCTGAAATTCTTTGAACTTTTCAAATGTTTCAGACTTATGTTTCATCAAGTAGATATACCCGTATCTGCTCAAATCATATGTGAAGGTCAGAAAATAATGATACCCGCCACGAGCTTCAACACTCATCGGATCACATACATCAGTATGTATTATTTCCAATAAGTCCGTTGCTCGCTCCATTGTTCCGGAGAACGGAGTCTTTAGTCATCTTGCCCATAAGGCATGGTTCGCAAGCACCAAGTGATTCATAATCAAGTGATTCCAAAATCCCATCAGCATGGAGTTTCTTCATGCGCTTTACACCAATATGACCTAAACGGCAGTGCCACAAATAAGTTGCACTATCATTATTAACTTCGCATCTTTTGGTTTCAATATTATGAATATGTGTATCACTACGATCGAGATCCAATGAACTATTTTCATTGGGTGTGTAACCATATAAGGTTTTATTCATGTAAACAGAACAACAATTTATTCTCTTACTTAAATGAATAATTGTATTACAATAAACATGATCAAATCATATTCATGCTCAACGCAAACACCAAATAACACTTATTTAGGTTCAACATTAATCCCGAAAGTATATGGAGTGTGCGATGATGATCATATCAATCTTGGAACCACTTCCAACACACATCGTCACTTCACCCTTAACTAGTCTCTGTTTATTCTACAACTCCTGTTTCGAGTTACTAATCTTAGCAACTGAACTAGTATCAAATACTGAGGGGTTGCTATAAACACTAGTAAAGTACACATCAATAACATGTATATCAAATATACTTATGTTCACTTTTCCATCCTTCTTATCCGCCAATCACTTGGGGTAGTTCCGCTTCCAGTGACCAGTCCCTTTGCAGTAGAAGCACTTAGTCTCAGGCTTAGGACCAGACTTGGGCTTCTTCACTTGAGCAGCAACTTGCTTGCTGTTCTTCTTGAAGTTCCCCTTCTTCCCTCTGCCCTTTTCTTGAAACTAGTGGTCTTGTCTACCATCAACACTTGATGTTTTTCTCGATTTCTACCTTCGTCAATTTCAGCATTACGAAGAGCTTGGGAATCGTTTCCGTTATCCCTTGCATATCATAGTTCATCACGAAGTTCTACTAACTTGGTGATGGTGACTAGAGAATTCTGTCAATCACTATTTTATCTGGAAGATTAACTCCCACTTGATTCAAGCAATTGTAGTACCCAGACAATCTGAGCACATGCTCACTAGTTGAGCGATTCTCCTCCATCTTTTAGCTATAGAACTTGTTGGAGACTTCATATCTCTCAACTCGGGTATTTGCTTGAAATATTAACTTCAACTCCTGGAACATCTTATATGGTCCATGACGTTCAAAACGTCTTTGAAGTCCCGATTCTAAGCCGTTTAAGCATGGTGCACTAAACTATCAAGTAGTCATCATATTGAGCTAGCCAAACGTTCATAACGTCTGCATCTGCTCCTGCAATAGGTCTGTCACCTAGCGGTGCATTAAGGACATAATTCTTCTGTGCAGCAATGAGGATAATCCTCAGATCACGGATCCAATCCGCATCATTGCTACTAACATCTTTCAACTTAGTTTTCTCTAGGAACATATCAAAAATAAAACAGGGGAGCTAAACGCGAGCTATTGATCTACAACATAGATATGCTAATACTACCATGACTAAGTTCATGATAAATTAAAGTTCAATTAATCATATTACTTAAGAACTCCCACTTAGATAGACATCCCTCTAATCCTCTAAGTGATCACGTGATCCAAATCAACTAAACCATGTCCGATCATCACGTGAGATGGAGTATTTTCATTGGTGAACATCACTATGTTGATCATATCTACTATATGATTCACGCTCGACCTTTCGGTCTCCGTGTTCCGAGGCCATATCTGTATATGCTTGGCTCATCAAGTATAACCTGAGTATTCCGCGTGTGCAACTGTTTTGCACCCGTTGTATTTGAACGTAGAGCCTATCACACCCGATCATCACGTGGTGTCTCAGCACGAAGAACTTTCGCAATGGTGCATACTCAGGGAGAACACTTATACCTTGATAATTTAGTGAGAGATTATCTTATAAAGCTACCGCCGAACTAAGCAAAATAAGATGTATAAAAGATAAACATCACATGCAATCAAAATATGTGACATGATATGGCCATCATCATCTTGTGCCTTTGATCTCTATCTCCAAAGTATCGTCATGATTTCCATCGTCACCGGCATGACACCATGATCTCCATCATCTTGATCTATATCAATGTGTCGTCACATGGTTGTCTTGCCAACAATTGCTCTTGCAACTATTGCTATCGCATAGCGATAAAGTAAAGCAATTATTTGGCGCTTGCATCTTATGCAATAGAGAGATAACCATAAGGCTTTTGCCAGTGGCTGATAACTTGGTTACAAAACATGATCATCTCATACAATAAAATTTAGCATCATGTCTTGACCATATCACATCACAACATGCCCTGCAAAAACAAGCTAGACATCCTCTACTTTGTTGTTGCAAGTTTTACATGGCTGCTACGGGCTTTAAGCAAGAACCAATCTTACCTACGCATCAAAACCACAACGATAGTTTGTCAAGTTGGTGTTGTTTTAACCTTCGCAAGGACCGGGCGTAGCCACACTCGGTTCAACTAAAGTTGGAGAAACTGACACCCGCCAGCCACCTGTGTGCAAAGCACGTCGGTAGAACCAGTCTCGCGTAAGCGTACGCGTAATGTCGGTCCGGGCCGCTTCATCCAACAATACCACCGAACCAAAGTGTGACATGCTGGTAAGCAGTATGACTTATATCGCCCACAACTCACTTGTGTTCTACTCGTGCATAACATCAATGCATAAAACCTAGGCTCGGATGCCATTGTTGGGGAATGTAGTAATTTCAAAAAAATTCCTACGCACACGCAAGATCATGGTGATGCATAGCAACGAGAGGGGAGAGTGTTGTCTACGTACCCTCGTAGACCGACAGCGGAAGCATTATGACAACACGGTTGATGTAGTCGTACGTCTTCACAGCCCGACCGATCAAGCACGGTAACTACGGCACCTCCGAGTTTTAGCACACGTTAAGCTCGATGACGATCCCCGGACTCCGATCCAGCAAAGTGTCGGGGAAGAGTTCCGTCAGCATGACGGCGTGGTGACGATCTTGATGTTCTACCATCGCAGGGCTTCGCCTAAGCACCGCTACAATATTATCGAAGATTATGGTGGAGGGGGGCACCGCACACGGCCAAGAGAACGATCATGAAGATCAACTTGTGTGTCTAGGGGTGCCCCCTACCCCCGTATATAAAGGAGCAAGGGGAGGAGGCTGGCCCTAGGGCGCGCCAAGGAGGAGTCCTCCTCCTAGTAGGAGTAGGACTCCCCTCTTTCCTAATCCTACTAGGAGGGGGAAAGGAAGGGGGAGAGGGAGAAGGAAAGGGGGGCGCCGCCCCCCCTCTCCTAGTCCAATTCGGACCAGAGGGGGAGGGGGCGCGCGGCCCACCCTGGCCGCCCCTCTCTCTCTCTCCACTAGGGCCCATAAGGCCCATTACTTCTCCCGGGGGGGTTCCGGTAACCCTCCGGCACTCCGGTTTTCTCCGAAATCACCCGGAACACTTCCGGTGTCCGAATATAGCCGTCCAATATATCAATATTTATGTCTCGACCATTTCGAGACTCCTCGTCATGTCCGTGATCACATTCGGGACTCCGAACTAACTTCGGTACATCAAAACTCATAAACTCATAATATAACTGTCATCGAAACCTTAAGCGTGCGGACCCTACGGGTTCGAGAACAATGTAGACATGACCGAGACATGTCTCTGGTCAATAACCAATAGCGGAACCTGGATGCTCATATTGGCTCCCACATATTCTACGAAGATCTTTATCGGTCAGACCGCATAACAACATACGGTGTTCCCTTTGTCATCGGTATGTTACTTGCCCGAGATTCGATCGTCGGTATCTTAATACCTAGTTCAATCTCATTACCGGAAAGTCTCTTTACTCGTTCTGTAATACATCATCTCACAACTAACTCATTAGTTGCAATGCTTGCAAGGCTTATGTGATGTGCATTACCAAGAGGGCCCATAGATACCTCTCCGACAATCGGAGTGACAAATCCTAATCTCGAAAAACGCCAACCCAACATGTACCTTTGGAGACACCTGTAGAGCTCCTTTATAATCACCCAGTTACATTGTGACGTTTGGTAGCACACAAAGTGTTCCTCCGGCAAACGGGGGTTGCATAATCTCATAGTCATAGGAACATGTATAAGTCATGAAGAAAGCAATAGCAACATACTAAATGATCGGGTGCTAAGCTAATGGAATGGGTCATGTCAATCACATCATTCTTCTAATGATGTGATCCCGTTAATCAAATAACAACTCTTTTGTTCATGGTTAGGAAACATAACCATCTTCGATTAACGAGCTAGTCAAGTAGAGGCATACTAGTGACACTCTGTTTGTCTATGTATTCACACATCTATTATGTTTCCGGTTAATACAATTCTAGCATGAATAATAAACATTTATCATGATATAAGGAAATAAATAATAACTTTATTATTGCCTCTAGGACATATTTCCTTCAGTTATGACATTTTCAATAATTTTCCTTCATGTTTCATGATTCAAAAGTTGTCAGGAATGAGATATTTAAATCCATCTACCTCTTCGTTGGAGTTATCTTGGGTTATATTTCACCTAAAGCCTTCCCTAAGGATTGTTGCTATTTATGGTGCTTTTAAATGATCCAAGTTATTCATCTATCCTCCCGGTGAAATAAGCTTCTCGTCGCCTTGTTCTTATCAACCCAATTCTTTTCCCGTGAGTGGCAGGTCATCACCTCATAATTTGAGATGTATTCCTTAAGACCATATCAAGCTTATTCTTTTTCGTTGTTGGTTTTTTTCCAACAAATCCGTTCAACCCATCTCCTAAGGATGCCTTTTCAAACTCTTTTGTGACAGAAGTTGGCATTTTCCTCTCCATTCTTTTATTTCAATTATCTATTTTCTATTTCTTCCTTCTGGAGGCATTGTGATGTTGCTCTTTTCAACCCTGCTTCTTCTTCTTGTTAGGACCTTGTTATTTTCATGCTTATCCATTTAACCGGAGTGTCGCGTCCTCTTTTCAAGTATCCTCTAATCTTTTCAAGATCATGTTAAATCCTTTTCTTTTTCTACCGGAGTGTTTGAATGTACTTCTTGTCCATTGCAAACCTTTTCTCATGTCTTTCAACCTACAGGGTTCTCGTGATGTTCCTTGTTCCTCGTTTCTAACGGAGGTTTTCAACTTTATTCATCTTTGTTGTATTCTTTTCTCGAAATGGCTTAACCTTTTCAAGGTTCTTTGGTTTCACTCTTTTGTCAAAGAAGCAACTTAGTTTTACCTCTTCTCTTGCTCTTCCGTTTTTCCCTCCAGTGCCATTCTAGTTCTCGGGATGAGATCCTCTCGTAGTGGTGGAGTGTTGTAGCGCCCCGAGACCGATGTGCCAGGTGTCCTCCAGTTATTCGCTGTTTTTGCCTTGTCATTGCTTGCGTGTCATGCATCTCATATCATGTCATCATGTGCATTTCATTTGCATACATGTTCATCTCATGCATCCGAGCATTTTCTCCATTGTCCGTTTTGCAATCCGGCGCTCCTATGTCACCCGGTGTCCCTTTCTACCTCTTTTCGTGTGCGGGTGTTAAACGTTTTCGGATTGGAGCGAGACTTGTCATGCGGCCTTGGTTTACTACCGGTAGACCGCCTGTCAAGTTTCGTGCCATTTGGACTTCGTTTGATACTCCAACGGTTAACCGAGGGACCGAAAAGGCCTCGTGTGTGCTGCAGCCCAACACCCCTCCAAAGTGGCCCAAAACCCACCAAAACCCCTTCTATCATCTCGGGCGTTCGATCACGATCGCGTGGCCGAAAACCGTGCTCACTTTGGACACTCCTAGCTCCCTCTACCTATATATATGTGGCTCTCCCCGAAAATTCGCGCAATCTAAACCTAGTCCTCTTCCTCCTCCTGCAGCCGGACATGTCCGTCCCGCCGCCGGATGTGTCCACCGCCTCAGCCACCTCACTCCGGCCAATCAGAGGCCGCCACATCAGCCGCGCCACTGCTCCGGGCCAACAGCAGCGCGACACGTCGCCGCTGCCCTTCCCCACTTCGTTGCGCCACCCGCCAGGCCCGCCGGGCCCAGCCGCGGCCCTCCTGGCCCGACCAGCAGCCCGAGCCGCTAGATCCCGCCCGCGCCTCGCCTCCCGTCCGACCGAGCTCCTCTGCCGCCTCGCTCTTCGCCCGCCGCCCGTCCTTCGCGCCGCGGCTCGCCCCGCCGCCACCGATCCTCTCCGCCGGCGACCGCCGCCCGCTCCCCGCCGTTTCGCGTGACCCGAGCCGGCCACCACCTCCACCGCCTCGTCACGGGTCACCGCCGCCCTCTGCGCCGCCCCTCGCCGCCGGCCACCGCCTCCTCCGTCACCCAGCACCGCCCCGCGCCTCGCTGGATCCTCGCCGGAGATGGCCGCCTCGTCGGAGATCGGGTCTGGTCAGATCTGGACCGGGTGGGATCAGATCCACCAGCCTTTCGAACCAAACACCCGCGCCGTCCCCGGATCTCTTTGTCCCGGAACCTCCTCGTCCAGTTTTCCCGCGAGGTCTAAATTCCACTAAGTCCCAGTATTTTTATGCATACTTTGACATGCCATAACTCTGCATCTGTGGCTCGGATTCGTGCGTGTAGCATATCAAAATGTTTGCCTCGATGAGTACATCATTTCATATCATTGCATCATTTTCATTTGAGCTCATCTTGTTGCCCGAAATGCTGTTGGAAGAGGGCTATGTGGTGATTGTTTCAGATCTGTTTCAGCAAATGCACTTTTGTCATTTTTGCCATGATTAATGTGTGCATGCTATGATCCTGAGCTCTACATGTGTTTTGTAGAATGTCATGCCATCCTTACAGGGGTGTATGCCATGTATTTTTGTGATCCTTGTGGTGACTAGCACAAGCATGCAAAGTAGCTTACTCAATGATGTTGATTTCAGGGACTTAGGATTTCACTATGCCTCTTTTGAGGATGATCAGTAAGGATGTTTTGCTAAGATTGTGGTGCTCTATCCATCCATGTCTTTGTTTGCAATTATGGAGCACCCTAGATTGATTCAATTGAGCTCTACTTTTGCTATAAAATGCTCCTCGAAGATTGTTAACATGTTTAGCGATTTTGCCGAGATTGTTGCTATTGATCCGTGCATGCTATGTTGTTGTTCTTGCCATGTCTAGCTTCTATGCCATGTCTAATTGCTGGGTGTATGCTTAGTTTGTAATGCCATGCTCTGTAGTGAGTGCATCGAGCTCGTAAACATGCCTACTCGTTAACTGTTTTGCATGCCCCAGTTTTTCACTAAGTCTGAATCTGTTTATGTTTTTGCTATGTTCACATGCTTGCAATTGTATTTTTTGATCCCTTTTGGCTCAAGGTCACTAAGGGACTTTTGTTATATGCTTAGAGTAGCTTCATTCCATGCCTTGATTTGCCATGATATGTTCTTGTAGCTTGTAGTTTTCATGCTCTAAACATTGCTTCCTGATGATAAATTCCTGTCTTGTGTTAATTTCACTAAGTCTGAAACCAGTAATCTTTTGCTCTTTTGCCATGCTTGTTTGAACCTGCTATTGAGTGAATTAGCCGTAGCTCAGTGTTCATCTTTTGTCAAGCATCATGAGTGGATCCCTGACATGTATTTTGTTGTTATGTTTGAGTGTTGTAGCATATTTATCTTGATGCATTTAGATGGCTACTTGTTGTTTATCGCAGACCGGTGCCATATTTGTTTTGCTTGCCATTTCCAAACCGTGCATCCGATTCCGGTGATCTTTATATCGATTTCGACCGAAATCAACTCACCTTTCCAGTGGAACTCTTGGTTTTCCAAGTTGATGCCAGGTTCAATCATTCCTTTCCAAATCATGCATATGCACCGCATACCGCATCCCGCATATCATACCATGTTCGTGTGTTGGTTGTTTACTATGTTGTGTGCTTCTTTCCGGTGTTGCTTCTTAGGGTTGGTTCCGTTAATGTCGTTTTTGTGAGGACCCGTTCGGCTTCGTCCGTTTTTCTTCTTCATGGACTCGTTCTTCTTCCTTGCGGGATTTCAGGCAAGATGACCATACCCTCGAAATCACTTCTATCTTTGCTTGCTAGTTGCTCGCTCTTTTGCTATGCCTATGCTGCGATACTTACCACTTGCTTACCATGCCTCCCATATTATTAAGCCAAGCCTCTAACCCACCTTGTCCTAGCAAACCGTTGTTTGGCTATGTTACCGCTTTGCTCAGCCCCTCTTATAGCGTTGTTAGTTGCAGGTGAAGATTGGAGTTTGTTCCATGTTTGGAACATGGATATTTTGTTGGGATATCACAATATCTCTTATTTAATTAATGCATCTATACACTTGGTAAAGGGTGGAAGGCTCGGCCTTATGCCTGGTGTTTTGTTCCACTCTTGTCGCCCTAGTTTCCGTCATATCGGTGTTATGTTCCTGGATTTTGCGTTTCTTACACGGTTGGGTTATAATGGGAACCCCTTGACAGTTCGCCTTGAATAAAACTCCTCCAGCAAGGCCCAACATTGGTTTTACCATTCTCCACCTAGCCTTTTTCCCTTGGGAGTCGCGCATCCCGAGGGTCATCTTTATTTTAACCCCCCGGGCCAGTGCTTGTCTAAGTGTTGGTCCAAACTGAGCGATGTCCGGAGCTACCAGGGGCAACTCTGGGATGGCCCACCCGACGTCTGGCTCATCCGGTGTGCCCTGAGAACGAGATATGTGCAGCTCCTATCGGGATTTGTCGGCACATCTGGGTGGCTTTGCTGGTCTTGTTTTACCATTGTCAAAATGTCTTGTAACCGGGATGCCGAGTCTGATCGGATTGTCCTGGGAGAAGGAATATCCTTCGTTGACCGTGAGAGCTTGTGATGGGCTAAGTTGGGACACCCCTGCAGGGATTTGAACTTTCGAAAGTCGTGCCCGCGGTTATGGGCAGATGGGAATTTGTTAATGTCCGGTTGTAGAAAACCTGAAGTTTATCTTAATTAAAATACATCAACCACGTGTGTTACCGTGATGGTCTCTTCTCGGCGGGGTCCGGGAAGTGAACACGGTGTTGGAGTTATGTTTGACGTAGGTTGTTCTAGGATCACTTCTTGATCATAGTTCATCGATCGTGCCTTTGCCTTCTCTTCTCGCTCTCATTTGCGTATGTTAGCCACCATATATGCTAGTCGCTTGCTGCAGCTCCACCTCATACCTTTTACCCTTCCTATAAGCTTAAATAGTCTTGATCGCGAGGGTGTGAGATTGCTGAGTCCCCATGACTCACAGATTACTTCCAAAACTAGCTTGCAGGTGCCGATGATATCGTGCGGGTGACGCAACCATGCTCAAGGAGGAGCTCGATGAAGATCGTGTTCGTTATGTTGTTTCGTTTCCAGTTGATCAGTAGTGGAGCCCAGTTGGGATGATCGGGGATCTGTGTAGCATTTGGGGTAGTCTTCTTTTATTTTGGTTCCGTAGTCGGACCTTGATTGTATCTGGATGATGTAATGCTTTATTCATGTAATTGTGTGAAGTGGCGATTGTGAGCCAACTATGTATCTCTTTCCCTTATGTATTACATGGGTTGTGTGAAGATTACCTCACTTGCGACATTGCTTTCAATGCGGTTATGCCTCTAAGTTGTGGTTCGACACGTGGGAGATATAGCCGCATCGAGGGCGTTACAAAAGTGGGAGAGACAGACACCCGCTAGCCACCTTATGCAACTAGTGCATGTCAGTCGGTGGAACCTGTCTCACGTAAGCTTATGTGTAAGGTCGGTCCGGGCCACTTCATCCCACGATGCCGCCGAATCAAGATAAGACTAGTAACGGCAAATAAATTGACAAAATCGACGCCCACAATAACTTGTGTTTTACTCGTGCATAGAAACTACGCATAGACCTAGCTCATGATACCACTGTTGGGGATCGTTGCAGAAATTAAAATTTTCTACGCACCACCAAGATCAATCTATGGAGCTTACTAGCAACCAGAGGGGAGTGCATCTTCATACCTTTGAAGATCGCGATGCGGAAGAGATGCAAGAACGCGGACAGTGGAGTCGTACACGAAGCGATTCAAATCGTGGCCGAATCCGATCTAAGCACCGAACAACGGTGCCTCCGCGTTCAACACACGTGCAGCCCGGTGACGTCTCCCACACCATGATCCAGCAAGGAGAGAGGGAGAGATTGGGGAAGACTCCGTCCAGCAGCAGCACGACAGTGTGGTGGTGGTGGAGGAGCGTGGCACTCTAGCAGGGCTTCGCCAAGCACTGCGAGAGACGAGGAGGGAGAGGGGTAGGGCTGCGCCAAGAGAGAGGGAGAGTCGTGTCTCTGGCAGCCCCAAAATCCCACTATATATAGGGGGAGGGGAGGGGCTGCGCCCCCATCTAGGGTTCCCCCCTAGGGGTAGCGGCCAGCCCTAGATGCATCCAGGGGGCGGCCAGAGGGGGAGAGGGGGGCGCACCCTAGGTGGGCCTTAGGCCCATCTGAGCCTAGGGTTTCCCCTTTCTCCCCTTCCCTGTGCCTTGGGCCTCTTGTGGGAGGTGCACCAGCCCACCTAGGGGCTGGTCCCTTCCCACACATGGCCCACGCATGCCTCCGGGGCTGGTGGCCCCTCCCGGTGGACCCCCGAAACCTTCTGGTGGTCCCGGTACGTTAGCGATAACGCCCAGAACACTTCCGGTGTCCAAAACGGGACTTCCCATATATAAATCTTTACCTCTGGACCATTCCGGAACTCCTCATGACGTCTGGGATCTCATCCGGGACTCCGAACAACATTCGGTAACCACGTACTTCTATTCCCTGTAACCCTAGCGTCATCGAACCTTAAGTGTGTAGACCCTACGGGTTCGGGAACTATGCAGACATGACCAAGACATCTCTCCGGCCAATAACCAACAGCGGGATCTGGATACCCATGTTGGCCCCCGCATGTTCCACGATGATCTCGTCGGATGAGCCATGATGTCAAGGATTCAATCAATCCCGTATACGATTCCCTTTGTCTATCGGTATAGTACTTGCCCGTGATTCGATCATCGGTATACTGATACCTTGTTCAATCTCGTTACGGCAAGTCTCTTTACTCGTTCCGTAACACATCATCCCGTGACCAACCCCTTAGTCACATTGAGCTCATTACGATGATGTCTTACCGAGTGGGCCCAGAGATACCTCTCCGTCATACGGAGTGACAAATCCCAGTCTCGATACGTGCCAACCCAATAGATACTTTCGGGAATACCCGTAGTGTACCTTTATAGGCACCCAGTTACGTTGTGATGTTTGGCACACCCAAAGTACTCCTGCAGTATCCATGAGTTGCACAATCTCATGGTCTAAGGAAAAGATACTTGACATTAGAAAAGCTTTAGCAGACGAACTACACGATCTTGTGCTGGGCTTAGGATTGGGTCTTGTCCATCACATCATTCTCCTAATGATGTGATCCCGTTATCAATGACATCCAATGTCCATGGTCAGGAAACCGTAACCATCTATTGATCAACGAGCTAGTCAACTAGAGGCTCACTAGGGACATGTTGTGGTCTATGTATTCACACACATATTACTGTTTTCGGATAATACAATTATAGCATGAACAATAGACAATTATCATGAACAAGGAAATATAATAATAACCATTTTATTATTGCCTCTAGGGCATATTTCCAACACCTCTGCCGCCAACAAGAAAAGGTAGGGTGAAAGAGGGTCTCCCTGTCGGATACCTCTTGATGGTTTGAAACTCTGCAATCTGTTCCCATTAAATAAAACTGAAAAAGATACTGTGATCACCATGTTCATTATAACCGAGATCCAATGATGATCAAAACCTAGTTTCTCCATTATTGCCTGAAGGTAGGCCCACTCAACCATGTCATAGGCTTTCATCACATCGAGCTTGAGAGCACATGATCTATGTTTCTGTGCCTTATTCCTCTTCATGAAATGTAAACATTCATAGGCTGATATAATATTGTCAGTTATCAAACGCCCGTGAATAAAAGCAGATTGCTCTTCAGAAATTATGTCAGGCAATATCTTCCTCAAACGATTTGCCAGGACTTTTGAGGCAATCTTATATAGCACATTACATAAACTTATAGGCCAGAATTGAGACAAATTTAACGGAGTTTGTACCTTGGGAATTAATACCAGGAGTGTGTCATTGATAGCCTCTGCAGATTCCATACACTCGACAATACGGAGAACAGCCCTAGTCACCTCCTCTCCACATGTATCCCAATGGTGCTGAAAATACTTTGCAGGGAATCCATCTGGGCCTGGCGATTTGAGGGGGTACATATGAAAAACTGCCTTCTTTACCTCTTCCTCTGTATAAGGTTTGGTGAGAGACTCATTCACAGCTTGTGTGATTTTGCAAGGTACCGCATCTAGTACTCCTTCCAGGTTCTGCACACCTTCTGAGTTGAACAAATTTTGATAAAACTCCGATGTCATGGTTTCCAACTCCTCCTGATCAGAGACTTCGTGTCCCTCAGCAGCCATCAACTTTTTAATTTTGTTACGCCTCCTTCTCACACTTTCTCTCTGATGATAAAAATGTGTGTTGCGGTCCCCTTCAGAGAGCCACTAGATGCGGGAGCGTTGTCTCCACATTGTTTCCTCCCTATGATAAAGTTCAACCAAGTTTTCTATGATTTTTAGCTCTAAATGATCCAGACCCAGCCTCCCTGTTCTCCTTCTTAGACTTTCCAGATGTCCTTTCAGCTCTTGAATTTTGCTTCGTACGCTACCAAAGGTCTCTTTCTCCCATCTACTCAGATCAGTAGTTAATAGGGACAATTTTTGCTTTACATCACTGACCGATGTTGCCTGAGGGGCTGCATACCAAGCATCGGTCACTACCTTACAGAGATCAGAATGACATTCCCACATAGCTTCGTAGCGATACTGCTTCGGTAATCTCCCTTGAGTCGAATTCGTGTTCAATTTCAGGAGTATGGGTGAGTGGTCTGAGCAAGCACATGTGAGATGATCAACAACTGCATCTGGGAATAGAAGCTCCCAAGATGGGTCTGCCGGTGCTCGATCAAGGCACACACGGGTATAGGAACCCCCCACCACTTTTTTCTCAAAGGTCCAGATGTTGCCATTATATCCTAAATCTTTCAAACAACATACGTCAATTGCATCTCTGAATGCATCGATTTGGGCTTGACTTCTGTTACCAATTCCGTCATACTCGCTAAGGAGCAACACTTCATTGTAATCACCCAAAGTGACCCATGGCAAAGCTGAGTGTGCTGCCAAGTCTTTCAAAGTTGTCCATGTTTTGTGCCTTTTTGCTACTTGTGCCTCACCATAGACCAAAGTCATACGCCATTCACTATGCTCCAGCCCTTCTACTCTTGCATCAATGTGATAACGGGAGTAGCTTAGAACCTCAACTTTTATTTCTTTATTCCAAAAAATTACAAGTCCGCCGCTCCGGCCGGAATTACCTACAGCAAAACTACATTCATAACCAATCGCCGGTGCTAGGTCTTCAGCAGCTGATTTGCTTATCTGAGTTTCTACTACGCCTAACACCGAAGGGGCAAATTTCTTCACGAAATCGCGAAGTTCCCGGACTGTCACGGCATTGCCCGCTCCACGACAGTTCCACGCCATTAGACTCATTGATCACGGCGAACTCCCCCATCGGAGCTCGCCAAAATGTCCTTTCCATTCTTCACACTGTCCACCTGCTGCTCAAGTGATTTCCTGATCCTTTTGTTCATTTTACGTGGTGATACATAGACTGGGGGTAGAGGGGGAACCCCTATCAGACCCCCGTCTTCCTTCTCATATGTGCTCACCACATTTGCAAAACCGTCAACTTCTGTGTGTGCAAAAGCGCCCGATTTAGAGTGTGTTTGGTTGGAGTCCATGCCGTTGCAAGCCTGACCTGGGATGTGCCTGGTTCCTGCCTGGCTGTCGTTTGGTAGGTACCCTGGTAGAAAAGAGTAGTGCGTGGCCCGATTAAAAAAGTCTAATAAAATAATATTTCCCAACCCAGGCAGTGTGATCAGCCTGGCCCAGGCTTCCCGTTTTCCATGCCTGGCTGTGTGCCTGAAGCTAATCAAGGGACGTTGGTGGCATTAGGAATATTTTATAACCACTAAAGGACAAAGCAACAGGCGAGGAGGGGAACCAAACAAGTAGGCGCCAGGTTAGCCTGGCCAGGCGAAAAACGTCTACCATCTCAGGCTTCGTCCAGGCAATGATTTTTTCCAGGCACATTGTCCAGGCCTCCAACCAAACTAGCCCTTAGTTATTCCCGCAATCGGGCGCGTACCCCCCTCTCCTCAATCGCGTCGCCCTGGGCCGGCCCACCTTCGCTTTTCTTCTTCTGTTTCTCACGCAAAAAATTCGCGGCAGACAAGGTATCGAACCTGCGACCTCCTCATCAAGGAAAACGTTTGTTTTAAGCCGACTGATAACAACGAAACTTAAACCGTCACACTCGCTTGACACGTGTCCCTTGTGGCGCCCGCCCACCGCCCCACCTCCTAGCGTTATCTTCAGGCCATCCACACGTTTCCTCCAGCCTCATTCCTTTTTGGACGCCATAGCCACCATCCCCGCAAGCTCGCCATGGCCCATCTCTCCTACTTTGATCCCGCATCTCCTTGGTTCATCCCTGCCTGCTCCGTCTCCCTGGTTCATCCCGCCATGGCCGCACCTCTCCTGCTTCACACCTCGCCATCTCCTTGCTTCATCCCCGCCCGATTCTGCTTCATCCCGTCATGGCCGCACATGCTGATTTTTTCTCATGGTGTGGGCAGCGATGTGAGGGGTCCGGCGAGGTGCTGCAGCCGTTGATGGTGTCTCAAGGCGGAGCCTCTCGCCGCACTTGCTGCAATAGGGAGGCCGAGGAGGAGGTGCAAAACATCAACAAGCTCAACCGCTCGACGATGCGGGGCTGCAACAGCCGGTGAAGCAGAGGGGGCTCGCCGGTGTTGCGATGAAGCATCGTCGGGGGGCCGCCGGAGCTGTAGTGAAGCACGCGGGGTCGTTGAAGCGTCGTCGGAGCTGCAGTGAAGCGTCACCGGAGCTGCAATGAAGCGTCGTCGGAGTTGTATTAAAGCGCCGGAGGGCCGTTGAAGCTTCGCCGACGTTGCAATCAAGCGCCGACGGAGCTGCAATGGAGCGATGGCGGGCGCCGGCGGTGTTGCGCAGGGCTGCCATGGGGAGCTTCTGTGTGGTGCTGCTGCCATGGAGGAGCTGCCTCATCCTGCGGCTGTGAGCGTCTAGATCGGACAGCTCTAGGGGCGGTTTAATTCTGCTAAACATCATCCGGATGATTTGTAGCAGTGGCCCCTCATCAAACATAAGTTGCGCTAACCATCCCACCACTAACACCTGATTCGTTCAGTTTGTCTCAAAAACAAAACTTGATTCGTTCAGTTCTGCACTTTTACTTCTTTTCTTCTTCGTACTTTTTATTATTTTTTCGTATTTCTTTTTTATTGGAACGATTTTGTTTGTTTTTCTTTTTTTAAATTGAAATACTTTTTTCAAAATGGATGAACTTTTTCCAGCATTTAATGAACTTTTTCAACTCCTTTTCAAAATCGATGAATTTTTGCGTATTTTTTGAACATTTTTGAAAAAACGGAATTTTTTTCTAAAATGATGAACTTTTTTTGTGAATCGATGATTTTTTTCAAAATTACTGATTTTTTCCAATTTTTGTGAACTTTTTTTTAAATTGGTGAACTGTTTTGAAATTAGGTGAATTTTTTTTCAAAATTGATGATTTTTTTTCAAATTTTGTGAACTTTTTCGAAAATTATTGAACTGTTTTGAAATTCGATGAACTTTTTTTGAGAATTGATGATTTTTTTTAATATCGATGAACTTTTTTTAGATTTTTCGAACATTTTATAAAATAGATGAACTTTTTCAATTTACATACACTTTTTGAATTCGTGAACTTTTTTGAATACATGAACATTTTTCTAATTCGTGACTATTTTTTAAATATGGCAAGTTTCAGATTTTGTTCACATTTTTTCAAAATAAATAACGTTTTTTGTAAAATGTTTTCAAATAAATCAAAAACCTACGTGACAATGTACTTGAAATAAATAGCGTGTCAATAGTATTCTGTTGTTACACCGTGTCGCGCTAGATTATTTCGAAAAGAGCCACTTGCTCTAGTGGTTTGCTAACCATGGACGTGAGGTAAGAGGTACGGGTCCGATTCCGCACCAGGACGACATTTGGCGGTCATTTTTTCGTGCTATATATATAGATTGCAACGTTGTGTATTCGTGGGCCGGCCCACCAGGTTGCTTCAGTGAGCGCCGTCACGTCAAGCGGCGCTGAAGGCGCCGAGTAGGCGCTCTCTCTTTGCGTGCGCTCTTTTTTCGTGGTAGCCGTTAACCGGTTAGGCCCAAAGCCCAGCCGATTCTGGAAGAATCGCCGAAAAAAACTGGCCCTTAGTAAGGCTTGCACAAGACCCATCCAAGGGTTTTTTCCCTTTTTTCTAGATTAATTGAGCATATGAGAGTTTTTTTTTCAACCGTGCTCTCACCCCTTTCCATTAAAGCACAAGAAAGTTGTCCAATTAATTAGCAAAAATCAGGTGCAAACCTTACAGCCTTGGCCCCAACAAGCCAGGCCCAGCATATACCCGAACAAGCCAAACTAGATACAAAGTGCAAGCTCCAACCCTCAATGTTGCTCATCAGTGTCATTGCCATCATCATCAAGTGCCTTCGACTCACCGACTCTTGCTCCACGTCTTAGCGCCACCGACGTGTAAAAGAAAAACATCATTGTATCAAACCAAACGAGACAACCCAAACGAACACATCCTAAACATTGCCAACCGTCGGCAACTCTGACTTCATCCACCACAGAGTCTTAGAGAAACATTATACCTTTACGCCGCCCAGCATGTGCCATCGCTGACACTTGTCGTGCAGCTACGACTTAGCGCCAACACATTGTCACCACCTTCTTCCTCCCCCACTCTCTTAGCTGCCACCACACAGAGATGGCGGTGGTGTTGGGTGGCATGTTAGCCATTTTGTCTCGTCAAAGCTGTATCATACGTGGGAGATTTTTTTAACCCTAAAGGCAAGTCCAACAGTTCAAACAGTTTAAATGTATATGCAACAGTCGGGAAGAAAGACAACAAAGGCTAAGGTGGGGTAGTCACCATAATAGAGAAGACATTTTTACGCGTGCTTCGAGTATCACCTTTGTTGGTCTTATGGACCGAGAAATCCTTGAAACATGTCGAGAAGGACTACCGCTAGCATATGATCTAATGGCAGCAAGGCAAAAATTGCTTTGTGAAGGAGTGATCAAGGCTATTCAGCAAGGATGTCAGATCTCAGATGACGTGTGTAGCAAACGAGTCCGCCTTCAGGCTTTGTCGTGGTTTTAATTCGAACCACACCACTTATTTTGAAACGAAGGGAACATATATGGATGTGTTTGGTAGGCTGCATTAGGTCCAGCCAGGCCTCATGGGAAGAAATTGGCCTGTTTGGTTGCCTGGGCTGCACCTGGTTTCTGACTTGCACGAACCTCAAAGCAGCTCTGGGCCTGACTCTGAAGGAACGGCTGAATCGGCCGTTTTTTGCGAGCCAGCCTGAGACAAGCCAGATCGAGCGCAAGTAGTGGGACCCGTTGCATGAGAGGATACAAGAGGGGTGCAAGCTACTGTACAGCATGTATGTGCTATCTTCTCCTGCCTCCTCTAATCCCCTTCTTCCTCCTCCCTTTCGATCTACACAATGATGCTTCGATTTGAGATAAGCTCTACACAAAAAAGATGCACATCTATCTTAAGGTTTCTAGTTTCATGGACCGTAAATGCTTAGTTTCGTGTTCATGTTTGGAGCTATTTTGGGTGAATTTCGTGTCAAATTCGTTGCACATGTTCGACCTCTGCGGCGGCGGCGTCTCTTCTTCCGCCGTGGCGCCTCCGCCATGCCGAGGCCCTCCTCCTCTACCCTGTGGTGGATGGCCACCACGGCCTGCTCCCCGTCCTCGGTGTAGGCCGCCGCGTCGCTCGTGCTGCTCATGCTCTTGTTCCTGCTCCTCCCCGTGGGCAGGGCCGGGGCGAGTGGGTCGTGGTCCAGCGCGCCTTCCTCGTGGTGGAGAAAGTCAGGGCCGCGCGCGCCCACTCGCCGCACCTCCACATCTTCTAGCTTGGGACGGCGCTGCTCGCCACCCTCTTCTCTGGCTTCGCGCGCTTCGTGGCAGGTGAGCCCATCCTTCCCGATGGCCCCATCATGTCCGCCGTGCTTGTCCTATTGCATCCTCTGCTATACTTCGCAATCAACGGCTCCAGCGGCCTCGGTGATTCGGCGTTCGTGTCCAACGAGGAGCGGGGCGGTGCGCCTGATCATGTCGTTGCGGCAACGTCGTACGAGACGGTGTCGTGGCTCTCGTTGGCCACCTTCAGCTGGATCAACCCGCTCAACACAAAGGGCCATAGAGCGGCTATCGGCGCCGAAGAAGTCCCGCCGGTGGCGCCATATGATATCGTCGAGGTCGCATTCACGTCCGACCACCAGGATGGCACACAGAGGGCCGAGTCGGACGGGTCGAGCAAGGGCGGGAAGCCGGCCGGCGGTGCTGGCGGCAAGTCAGTGGAGTGCAACGACCAGGCGTGTGCGGTTGGACAACGTGTTTAGTTTGACCGCGGCCTTCCGCCGTGTAACACTGTGTGTTATGTGTAGTTGTTAACTCTTAATCATGTCCATGCAACCAAACAAAGTGCACTAGTATGAGCACAACCAATACGAGCAACCAAACACGATGCATAGAGGCGGTGCTACGATGCGGGGAGAGGAGATGCAGGCAACCAATCAACACGCAGATGTTGATTTTTTGCCTGCATATGCTCAACCAGACCCAACCAGGACAAAGTGTGTAAAAGGGAAAAAAATGATGCAGGTAACCATCCTACGTTGTTTCTTCATTAAAGAGGAATACTTGACTTTAAAAAAACTGTTCCACGGGTCAAAAAAAGTTGTTCCAAAAACTATAGCAACTTTTCCTTTTTGTTGGGGTTTTCCTTCTCTCGCTGACTTCACTACCACGTATCCTGTGCACCGGCTGAATTGGTGCTACAAATGCGCCGGCTGATTCTAGGCCACTTGATAGAGAACAGACGGACTGGATGTTTAGTATAAGGTGGCAGCTGGTACATTTCACACAATGGACCTTGTAAAATTATTCAACTGCGCAC
The DNA here is from genome assembly GCF_056163025.1 of Triticum urartu. Classification (NCBI taxonomy): domain Eukaryota; kingdom Viridiplantae; phylum Streptophyta; class Magnoliopsida; order Poales; family Poaceae; genus Triticum; species Triticum urartu. The sequence continues at coordinate 596,927,681 of NC_141874.1, forward strand.
GCAGTCCTTCTATGATCCCATCGTCTTCTTCCCTTCGCTCTGCTCCCTTCTGTACCAGTACACCAACGATTTGCAAGCTAGGGTTAGCAATTTGCTCCGTCGCCTCTCTCCCCTCCCTCCACCCTTTGCTGGGCCACTTGACCTCCACCCTCTTGTGTCCTGTACCTAGTCCAGCTTCGTACAAGCACCAGCGCCCAGTGGCGGACCTAGAAATAAAATGGAGGATGTGCACACGTTAAGAAAACTGAAGTCTATTGCAATTAGCTTGCATGGGCATTAAAAATAAGCTAATTTTGACATGGTGAAAAAATATCTTCCAAAAATCTGGGTGTGCCATGGCACACCCCCTGGGTACGCCACTGCCAGCGCCCCTCCTCTCCCCTGAAACGGCCGCGCCACCGGCGAGCGCGTACATGTAGCGCCACCGTGCTGTAGGTCCGGGCAATGTCAACCCAGCCATCACAAATAAGCCGGCCATCTTCTCCAGCTTAAAGTATCCAGGGTATGACCTCCTATTCAATTATCTGGAGTGTTACTTTTCTTCCCATCTATCAATTCCCCCCAATTGCAGGAATGGACTATAAATCAATCAGGCAAAGAGCTGTGCTCCTTGTTCCCATACTTAATTCGTAAACAGTTTTCATATCTACTGGAGCCTATAATGTAAGAGTTGTGCATAAATTTTATGACTATGTGAAAAACGGTTATGAGCGAGTCAGCGTACATACCTGGAGTAGATTATATTTTGCTGTGTGTTCTTTTGATTCAATTTGTTGATTCTTAAATTGAAACTCCGCTTTGATGTCCAGTTTACCTTTCTGAAATCTGTACTAGTTCTTCTTATTCATGATTTTTTACTTGTTGCAATCCGCATTCTAACAATGCTTTAAAATCAACAATACTGATAGAGCGTACATCCCTAGAGTCATCTCACAAATTTTTTATATGCAAGCTAGTTCGAGGCCCCTGCGTCAGTGTTAATGATGTCCTAGAACACAACCAGAGGGAACCGTGCTGCGATTTCCCATCTTCGCTCATGTTTAATCTTCAAGCGATCCTACTTGGCGACATTTATTTGGCTGTTGATTCAGCTTGTATTCTGGCTGACCTGTGGCTATTGTTTTTTTTTTGTTCATCTGTTTCTGTACCACGTTTGATGCTTGCTCCTGTGCTCACATCCGAGAAAATCACACTTTCAAGTTTCATTTGAATAAAATGAAAGCAAGAGGTGTGCCCTTCTTTTTTTCTAATGACAGCAAGTAAGAACAATTTTTTTGTAATCAACACTCAGCAATGATTTTAGGAGTAAGAGCCATGATCAAGTACAAAATCTTAAGCAGTATCATTGACGTGGTCTTTAGCATAAAGTTTATTCTTATCCAACCAGATAATTTTGTTGACCTTTCATCTTGAATATGTTTCTACAAAATACATGGTGTTCCTATTTTTCACGTACTGTCTGCATGTTCAGCTGCAAGCTCATCTTCAGAGGGAAAAAAGTTTGCTTTGTAGTTGCATCCACTTTGTCTTTTTCAGCCAGCCAAGATGTCGCCGTCAGATGACGATGGGAGCTGCATGGTGCTCAAGCTATTGCTTAAGTCAGGATATGTTGGCATCTGACATGTAATGTAGTATCTCTTGTAGTGAAGTGGTTGATAATAGAGCACAGTGGGCCTTCTGTTCAAGAATTCTGTACAACAAAGCTATCATTGTGAAATATATTACATCATATACATGTGCACAATGTTTGAATCCGACTGTCAGTGGTGTACAGAAATTGAAATATGATACTGTTAAATTTTCAGGACTTTGTACAGTGTGTATCCTGATTTGATTAATCTTCCTTGAGCCAATTGTAGCCTGGACGTAGCCACTTTGGTGCAACTTCTCCATGATTATGACACTTGATATGTAATTATTAACACTGTCATACAAAGCGCCTCTTAATTCTATCATATAGGTAAGCAGATGAGAGCTGCTATACGTATGATCAAATTCGGTACGATCTTCGTACGACAAGACTCATCTGGTGTGGTGGGCCCAGACCTTGGGAAACGGGCCTGTCTCTTGTCGTATAAATCGTATGACATTTTGATCGTACGTGAGGCAGTTTCGTAAGCAGATTTGGGGATTATCATTCCTTTCCACAGAATAGCCAGATAGCAGATTTGTTGGTCAACAATAAGTTAAAGCATCTCTTGCAAAAAGAAAGGAAGAAACAGATTCGTTCGAGCAGTGGTACAGGAGAGGGGATGAACAAAACTGGGTTTGGGATGTAGATTCGCTCGATTTAGTTAGACTTAAAGGTCTGTTCTGTAAAATATACCAGTACTGCATCATGTCCCTCTATTTTTAATCCAAGGGCTCATGTTACATTGGAGCACCTGGTGCAGGAGTCGCTCGGGTGCACAGGATACGTTCTGTGAGTGCTGACCCCTCACTTTCTCGCCTCTCCCTCTACTGTTCTTACTCGGATTGACACCACATAAACACCCCATTTGGAACTCGGTTCTAACCTAAATTCTCACCGGAATCCAAAACACAAGAGAACACCAGACTTGCTACTTGGACACCACTAGTCAACGTGTACGTGCAATGTACATTAATTTGAAAGTATATTAAATGCATACGGATATAAATAGGATATTATTTGCGTGTTATTATGTGATTAGCACTATTTTTGGCATGAAATTAACTGCACGCTAAATGTGTTGAGCACTCAACATTGAAGCAATCTAGGTCATTGGATTGACATAATTCGATGGCCGAGATTAATTGGATCTGTCTCTTTGGGTCTTTTTACATTGGTATGATATATAAGTAAAACGCACGAATCCACAGTCAAATTGGATCGGTGATCGATTTCTAGGTTCCGTCGTAAACCTGATTGGTAACTTCCAATTACGTAAATCAATAGTTCAAACCGCACTAAAAGATAGGGCATTTCCCATTGATATAGAAACTTTTTGTACCAGAAACAACAGTATCTGCAATTATAGCCCCTCTGGGATGTAAAATATATCTCTTCTCACCATCCCCATAGTGTATGAGACAAATGTATGCATTTCGATTAGGGTCATATTCTATGGTTACGATTCTACAGACACATCGAGAGAAAACACGACGTCTTTTCCTCCAAAATTCCTTTGCATTGCCCTGTTCCATAGGATCCTTGGTGAGCCATTCCTTTGTTTCAAACGGCACCAGCTGAATATGTTTTTCTGTAGGAATACGATTCTCCAAAATTCCTATTATCTTCCTCTGTTTCAACTTTCAAACGGGGTCTAAGAACGGAGACAAGTCGGGACTGCAGCACATACAACGCTACGACGCGTGAGATAGGGCTTCTGAACCACTTGGAACAAAGAGATATCCAGGCCGTTCGTAAAAAAGCCAATGCCAATATCTAGGCCCTGGACAGGCCCCCCACCTAGTCCTGATCAACAACCGATTTGCGGCTTATCTTGACTCAGGGCCATTTGGACCTCGAGTGAACAATAACACAGTAGGAAGTTTAGTGATGGGTTTGCTCAATTTGCAACAAAGTGGAACATTTAAGGATTATTCTCTTTATTACTTCCTCTGTACCATAATATATGTGGTTTTAGCAGCTCAAATTAAACTGCTAAAACGATATATATTATGGTACTGAGGGAGTAGATTGGATATCAGAGTACTGTGTGAATAAACAACACTCATCTTGATTCATATACCACCTACAATGGGTAGGGCTTTGGTAATTGACCACATACGAGCCCTTAGGGCTCGGTTTCAATACACAAACGTGTCTTCCTCAAAATCAAGATTAGATACTCCATACATACAAAGTACAGTACCGAAAATGCCTTTTGGAGCTCGGCCTCCATGGAGGCCGGTTTTTGAAAAACACCAAAATCATGAAAATTCATATTTTTACAATTCAAAAAAATCTGAAAAAAATTACAGATATACATGGAGGCATAACACACATGTGTGTAAATTTTTAGGACGAAATACGTTGAAATGAAGGCTGTGCAAAAAAGACAAATCTGAGGCCTTTTAACACATGTTACTATTCATCCTCAAAGTCCAGAAATTTGTCTTTTTTCTATAGGTCGCATTTCGAAGTATTTCATCTTGAATTTTTACACACACATGCATTTCATCCGTGTATAGTTACATATTTATTTTCAGAATTTTTTGAAGTCAAAAAGTTTGAATTTTGAATTTTTCAAAAATAAAGGGCTCCATGGAGCTCGGTCACCAAAACGCCCTACTCGTACAGTACTAGATAGACAAAATCCATATTCACCAAAATTTTATCCTAACACCAGAAAACTGAGCAAGACCAGTAAGCATGCACAAAGTAAAGGTGTATGCTACCAAAATCATGAAGGCAGCGAGGGGAGAGGCCGAAAGCGTGTCAACTGAGAGATTTACTAGACCAGTTAGGATATTTGCCTGCAAGAGCATGTAAATATCAGCTTCTTTACACTGACCGCTTAAAGAGGTACATGTCTGCTAAAATTTGACAATTCAATCCTATTAGTTGTACTCCCTCCGTTCGAAAATAGATGACTCAACTTTGTACCATAGATGACTCATCTTTGTACTAATTAGAACAAAGTTGAGTCATCTATTTTGGAACGGTAGTACAAAGTTGAGTCATCTATTTTGAAACCGAGGGAGTACATCCCATTTTGGCATCAGCAATAAGAATAACGAGACATGATCTTACCACAAGGAATGCGCCAAGCATATTTTGATTGAATGCTTCCTCAAGAACCAAATTCTTGTCATGTGAAATGGACCCCGCTAGTGTGAGAATAGATATAACCTGTCATTATAATAGTAGCCATCATGAATAGTGAAGCCTGAGCATTTTTTAGCAATTTCATAACTGGTAACAATCCAATTGTTAAGTATTAGCTGGCTCAATTGCTGTTAGACCCTTCAGGCAACACCACAACAGGTATATTGAGTTGCAGCTGGAGCCAAAGGGCTTGGTGGCTACCTCTAGCTTTAGGTCATTTGCTGATTTTCATTTAGTGTTCGTTCCTTTTAATTACACAGATGGTTCTGCCCCGCATAATGCATTGGCTTAATAAAACTCTTCTTCCAAATATATTTACATGGTAGCTCTGCATGATCTCAAAAAGAAAATGTAACTAGGTAGCATGCATTTGAAGATGAGAAGTGTGTGCATCTTGCCAGTTTTCCAGGCTCTAATATCAGATTCAGCATCGTTAAATATTAAAACCAGTTGGTGAACTATAAGTACAAAGGATAAAGTTACACTTTCAAACCTCATTTTTCAGCTAGTGCACATTATTTCAGCTATGTTGCTCTGGTGCATATTATTTTCAGTTGAAATTTGAATGTTATCCTCATTTGAGAAGATAAACTATGCAAACTAACACTATCCTTGCCCTTTTAGGGCCCACAATTGGATAACTGAAGGTACTATCGTTTAAAGCACTCCCTCCGTCCGTCCCATAATATAAGATCTTATTACATCCAATTTGTGAGCAAATTAAATGTAATAAGATCTTATATTATGGGACAGAGGGAGTACATATTATTCTTGTCTTCTGGATGCCTTAATCTGGCAAATGAATGTATGCTATAAGTTTATAAAAGCGAGAAAGGAAATAACAATACCTGAAAATTCTGGCCAAACACAAGCATAACATATGCGAAGTTGCACTGCAAAATGAAATGCTTGAATCATTTTACTGGATAAAAGATAAGTTGCTGGAGTTACTTTGACCCAATTTCGAGTGCAAAACTAGTTTGTAGTAACTGTAGCATTTCCTTTCACTAAAAAAACTTTAATTTGGGAAGGTAGTTTGCCCGCGTATCCGTTCATGTTGGAAGAATCGCATTGCATGAGTGGAAGGTTTACATTTCAGCAATGCAACAAATGTTCTTACTTCAGATTTACGTAGACCAAACCTAAATACTATGAAAATATATGTCATACTCTTACACTTAATCATCATGTTCAAACATAACATGTCCATTGAGATAATAAGAGCACAGTACTGTTTTCTATATACCATAAGTTGCTGCTACGTTGCATAGCTATCACCACAATTCTTCAAATATGAGTTTGCATTTTTAGTACCAGTGTAAATAAAACCAAGCACGTAGTTAGTTAGTACCCTACCATTCGTCGAGAGACTCTTTCAACATAGCTGTCAAGAATGATTGCCAAAATCCTATGAACATGCCATCAGAGAAAATGTTAGCCAAGGAATATTAGAACTCTTATTCATAGGTGTTCATGTTATCATTGTTTCGTACCAAAATGATGCTGCGAGAACCCATACTTTTACCACTTGAGTGCTCCTAATCTTTCCTTTTGAACTAAGGTCATGAAACAAAAAGTAACCCAGAGATACACCAATCAGGTACATACCCCAGTATCCTGTGGAAGGAGTTCATTAGATCGCATAATGTGGTGCATGGAAAACTATGATACTGAATATTCAGATATAAAAGTGACCTAATAAGTAACAGAACAGATAATCGCCATATTAAAGTTTAGCAAAACAAAAAAGAATGATACAAAGAGAGCGAACTATTCCTGGGGTGGAGTTGTGGGTACATGACTCCACCCAGCAGGGTTCAAATTTTAGTGCTCACATTTACACACACATGTGCTCAGTTTAGTGATATTTGTGGATTTATCCCGCTTTTTCTAATGTAAATAGCACATATGCTCGCGTGGGTGTGCGCGTGGGTGAATAAGTATTACACATGTTTGTTCACTAAGCTTTCTGTACAAATCTGGACCAGCAATGTTATTTTGTCAAACAAACAAAAACCAAGCTTGGAAGGCTCTACGCCTCTATCTTCCTCGGCATCTTATGCAAATAAATGACAAAGAAATCATTGCACGTAAATATTTTTACCAAATATGCTATACACGCAAACAAAAAACAAGCTTGGAAGGCTCTACGCCTCTATGTTCCTCGGCATCTTATGGAAAGAAATGACAAAGAAATCATTGCACATAAATATTTTTTACCAAATATGCTATACACGCCTTCCTTATTCTGGCCAATGATATCACCACTTCTCTCATCAGATGTGAGATACTTATTCAACCCAAAATTTAGCCATACCTGGTATCCTGTAAAAATAAATAAGAGCAATTTATCAACTGAAAAGGAGAATTGTAGCACCTCTAAGCCCTTCTAACGGAACTTAAAACTAGAAACGTTAGTACCTGCAAGAACAAGCATACCAACTATCCCGCAATATTTAGGATGAATCCTGATAATGGATGTAAGGATAGAAACTGCTGCAAGGGTGAAAAAGAAGTTCCAATGGACACCATATTCTCCTACATGTACCTACAAGGTAACAAAAGGAACATAGCTCTTCAGAAAAGACAGCATTCTAATACGGAAAAAATTGAGTAAATAACCTTTGATTATGCATTGTAAACTTAAATCTAATCAACTCCACTTTCACTACTACTACCTCCGTGCCCAAATATAAGACGTTTTGGTAGGCTAGTAACTATTATACGTATTTAATTCTGCTTAATACAGGTTTCAGTATCTAGAAATGAAGGAAGTGAGAATACGAAAATAGACAGGGACAGGAAAACACAACAAAAAGGTTAGCAAGTCTGCAGAAATGGCATTACATGATAAATTCTGGCGGATGCGTAATTTAAGTAATTGGCACAAAGAAGAAAAGTACCTGATAATCAACACCTGATGTAGAGATAAGACGAGCAAAGCCAAGAAATACTAGAGGACTTATGGACTTCAGTGCTGCCTTCCATCTCCTAAAAAACAGAAGGTGCACTATGAGATAGAATACTTATGCTGTTGAATAGTGCCTATTGGCAGATCTAACGGTCAGAAAGTACAGTTATCTTCTAAAAAAATCAAAATTGAAACAATGATTCTGCCAAAGTAACTGTGCATTTTTGTGATGATACTGGACAAAACACGGGATAATTTGTCAGTATGTTCATACAGTAATTTTTCATCTATATGAGAAATAATACCAAGTCAGAAAGCTACTTGGAGAACAACCTAACAAGAAGCGATTAACACAGAAATACCACCTACATGCAAATAGAAAAGATGCAGGACAGATCTTATTTGAAAGAAGAGATGGACCGGTCATTTTATCTTGAATGCTACTAATGATTATAATTTTCTTCGTTTATCAATGAACTGACAAAGCTAAGATTTGCATGCAGAATTGTAATACTTTGTACCTCAATTTAAAAAGGACAAAAAAAACTCAGCACACCATAATGTAAGTGGTGAAGTTGAAACTTCTAGGTTCCTACAAGCTCCTATGTCCAGTACAAACAGTCAACATAAATAAACATTAGTTCTTTAGAGTATCTACAGAAACAACTTATGCAGTGAGAACATTTTGACATAAAGCCCGACGGACGACAGTATCTAACACTATGACTATTGACTAATAAGTATTATCATAGAAAAAGTAGGATTAACTTTGCAGAACAGGAATCTAGTTTTTCACACAGAGTTTGCCTTTTAGTTTCAGTATTCACGTGAGTTACTTCCGACTTAACTACTCCCTCCATCCCAAAATAAGTGTCTTAACCTTAGTACAATTTTGTACTAACGTTACTACAAAGTTGAGACACTTATTTTGGGACGGAGGGATGAGAATCCTTAGCATCATGTTGGATCCATATATATATATTCATTAAGCCCTAAAATATTTTCTTTAAGACAAATGAGATCATTTAAGCACTTACAATGAGGTTATGTTTCGTGCTTGTCTAGACACTAGTGCATTAGCCACTACAAAAGACCCTACTCCGAGATCCATCTGTTATGTTGGAAGACAGGTCAGATTTCTGATCTTTCGGAAATAATGGCAAACATGATCCAAATTACACGAAGGGAAGCACGGGTCGAGAACCTGACATTAACAACTATAATAAATAATAGATTGATGACGAAAAAATGGAAGCAAGGCATATTTGTAAACAAGAAACTTGTGTCAATTCCAGAAGAACAAAAAATTAGCAATGATGAACAGTAGTTGATGACCTAATCATACAGGGGAAAGGCATAAAAACTGGACAACCAACAAAGATGACAACAGATGACTATTAAGTGCGGTGGACATCAGTAAATTGCATTCGACCTGCAGGTCAGCAACCTAGACCAGGGTAGTGATACTGCCGCAGGAGATTATCACGTGTTTAGCAAGGGCTTGCAGCAACAGGTAAAGAAGGTTTGAATTTTCCAGTAAAGTTAAGGATTGTGGCCTTCATCAAGTATGGTTTAGACATGATGAAGCACCAGATTTCGGGAGTTACAAGGTTGCAAGTCAATCTACGACGGCTGTTGTCAATCGGTATTGAGTTACATAATATAATCCAGCTCCACATTAGATAGAGTCAGGTTCACAGTGCTAAACATATACAACCATGGCAATGACACCGGAGCAAGAAGCGGTTGTAGAGGTGTTGCAAGAAGCCGACACAGTCAAGCACAGCGGAGGAGGCAAGCACAAGAGGAGGAACGGCAGCGCATACAGGGGTAACAGCATCAAAGGTGCAACTAGAAGCAGCGGTAGCAGAGCAGATAGATATGATGATGCTAGGAGACGCAGAAGGCATACAAATGGCGGCAGAGAAAACTGTAGTGACGTTGTTGAGCCCAGCTGGAAGAATCCAGACCATGCATGTGTGGAGATTTGACTCAAACAATCCGGTTCTATGTGTGTGCACAAACACGAAACAAGAGTTTGGCGTGTGCAATATTTGCAAGCTACAGTTCTGATCGTAAAACAGACTCCGAAAATATGCTGCAGGCATGAAGTCAGCGGCGGCGGCGGTGGCACTGCTGAGCTCACCCGGTGGAGTTTCGTAGCGCAGGTTTGAAATGCATGAGATTGCATTGTGTTGATCCAATGTATGAGATTATGAGCATAGACCAGCCAAGCAAAGATATACGTGAGCAGCGATTTGCATGGAAGCCAGCAGATCAATTAGGGCATGAAGAGTCCGGGCCAGGAGATGAACAAGGAATGTTTAAACTGCAACAAAACCATGAGGATCACAGGGCCAGCTTTGTATTGATTACTAGCTCAACAATTTCTTGGACTGGCACACCTCTGTGCCCTGAGTTTACTTCCATGTGCACAGCAGGATGGGCAGCGATACAGTGCGCTGAAGGAGAAGCGGTGGCTGTGAAGCAGCAGGGGGCATTACCGGTAACACAACCCACACCAGCCCCTAATGTGCAGATACGTCTCTACTTGATGCACCAGAGGGAGTGGCGGTGCCAGCAACAAAAGGCTGTGGGTTCAAATGCACTAATCTCTCTAAAATCTTCTAATTTTTTTGCACAAATATGAGTAGAACTAGGCTTGCAATCAAAAAACCTGTGGGGTCAGCTGACCCCACAGGTTACACATGGAATCGCCACTGCTCCAGAGGAGTCCATGACTGACAAATGGATTTCATTTAACCAATCTAATGAAGCTGTTAATCCTTTGCAATCCAAATAATATGCACAATTTGCAGTTGTTGCCATTTTCTGCACAACTAGTTCATGATTTTGTGCAATTCTTAATGATGACGATTATAAAACTAGGCCATCATGGGGTCTACACACCATGTAAACAACCTTTGGCTATTTAATTAGCCTTCATGACGAAAATAAGGTAGAAGAACCTGTAAAAACAAAAGATAAACTAAAGAAAATGCCTGGACGAATTAACTTACAATGCCACTACCATATGTTTCAGCCTTTGCATACCGTCTAGGAAAGATTTTGAAATCCACTGCCAATATGGACACGCATGTCACTAAAACCTACAAAGAGCACAATCACCATTAATACTGCAATAGTACTGCTCCATTTCTAGTGCTGGTGAAGGAGCGATAATGTGTTACTTATATAATCAATAAACTTGTGCATACCACTGACACTCGGTAAGAAGATATGTCTGCCCTAAGAGAAGGCAGATGCTGTTGAGCCTTGAGATGAGACTGAGACCTGAAAGTGCAGTGTCATATAACTCCAGATCACCATGGGTGGTGTTTCACGAAAAGAGATCAGAAGGGAATTAGAGCAGCAAAAACAAGATCACAAAAATTGGAGTAAGAACTAAATACCAAATACCTTTTAAACAAGATGTAGATAGATATCACAGCTACAAGAGAAATTGCACAAATATAAGCCCATTCAGCTAAGATCTGCAACAAACCAAAGGAATAACCACAGATTCACTTATGAGCTAAAAAAATGTTAAAGCTCATCCAAAGATTGGTAGATGACAACTGAATAGTTCAGTACTTCAGTATAAGTGTGTGCTTTGCACGTTCCCTGATTTATGCTGTTTAACAATTTCATCATGTAAACATATTAAAATGCAATGAAGAGGGTACTTGCCGTGAAAATCAGAAGTATAGGCAATACAACAGTGAGAAAATCTATAACCAACGCTGAAAAGTAATACACTCCATCTTTATGACCAGCAAGAGCATCATCATTTTTCTTCACTGAATCCCTCCTAATATTATCTATAATAAGATAAAAACAAGGAAGTAGAATCTCTGTCAGATTTGCTCCATGAATGAAAATAAAGAAGTTTTTATTATTGATAACAATGACTACATCAGGGTAAAAAAACATGGAAAAATTGAGAAGGATGCCATGACATAGCTAGCATCAGATTGGACAACACAGTTTAAAGTAGAGGACATGCTAGCTGCCCACGGTCAAGTAAAATTTATCAATATAGATGCTGGGACATGAAAAAGATTGGGCCGGATCGTTGAATATCAGAAAATACCTTGTTAAAAAATATCAAAAAATACACATTTATGATCAGAACGCTAAATGTGCAAAACTGTAGCATACTGGCAACTGAATTCCACTTTCCAGTCATAACACCTATCTCACTTGAACATTTGTTGCAAAACAAATATTCTACACTTACACGAAAAGGTATAAATGGTTATGAAAAATTACAGTATCTGTAACCAACTGACCTCTGCTGCTCCATTTCCTTAAAACCACCACTGCCTGTGAACCAAAAAAAAAAATCAGACGACAACCCTGACGTGCATATATAGATACAGAAAATATTGGGAATCTAAGGGAGAGAAACTAATCAGTCACCGGCACGATAGTGGAGAGCGCCGCGATCTCCAGCAGGGACGACCCCGTCAGGTTGCTCACGAATCTGCGTCATGAAGGAGGAGAGTACCTAGAAGTTAGCAGAGCAGTACGGACGAGAATAAAGTGGTGGCAAACGCAGGTAGGTTTGGACTTTGCACTCACTGCTCCTTAAGAAGCTTGTTCGGGTTCAGGGGCTTGTCGAGGAGGCCCTCCATTGTTGGACTGCGAGAGGTGGTTCCAATGTTTTCGAGTCGATGAGTCGACGAGTCGCTCAGGGGGGGGGGGGGGGGGGGGGGGGCGACTCTAGACTAGTCTAGACTCATGGTCGATGAGTCTGACGTGAGTTAAGCAGCAGCAAGGGGAGGAGCACACCAGCAGCCACACCAACCAGGGGAGGAGGGGAGGAGCACAACAGCAGGAGCAGCAACCAGGGGAGGGGAGGGGAGGGGAGGGGATTGGAGGGGAACAACAGTAGCAGGGGAGGAGGGGAGGATCACACCATAGGAGGGTAGGCGCAGAACAGCAGCAGGGGCAACCAGGGGTGGCGGCTGGAGACGGTTGGATCGGGGGGAGGTGGGGGATGGTCGATCTAGGTTTCCAGGGGAGATGGGCCGGCCCATATACTGTAAACAAAACATATAACAGTTGGGCTCCATTTAAGTGAGTCGCGCTCCCCCTCAAAAAACAAAGTGAGTCACTCGACCCAGAAAGAGCGACGTCGCTCGACTCATGCCAGGAGTCGAGTCGAGTCTGAGTCGAACCTGGAGCAGCGACTCATCGACTAGTCGCGACTAGTCGAACGACTCGAAAACAGAGGATGGTTCAATTGCTGCGGGGCCCCCTTTGCGTGCAGGAGAGAGGTTGGTGGCCGCAGGTGGTGGCAGCGGCTAGAAGGCCGTTGGAAGCCAAAACTCTACCTCTGACGATGGTGGCAGCAGCGGCTGGCTGGCGGATCAAAGATTTTGAAACAGGGTGATCCACCTTAAAAAAATATGATAAATATGACATGCCAATAACACGATAGAAATTGATCAATATTATCTTACAAACATATCAAAAATTCTCGAATAAGTCTTGATTTTGCATTAAAAAGCCTACATGCCTTGAAAAGTTCAAAGGAGACTATATGCATGTGTTCATTCTTCCACATTTGATACATATATATGTAATCATGTGGTCCTAGTTGAAAATATGTGAAATTTACCGATTCAAAAAATTAGAACAATGTATCAATTGTTTGACCCAAACTGAAACAATTCAGTAGTAATTGGTAACATTTCTGAAAATTACAGCTCCAGATGCCACATGGATTCAGAAAAATGGATCCAAACTGAAACAACTCAGCAGTAAGAAGTAACATTCCTGGACAGGACTCATCACTTAGTGATACATTACAATTTACAGAGGAGCGCAGCAAGCTTTAATTTGTAACGAGAAGTACTGGCAGGTGGCGGCACGACGAGCAATGAGTATAATCAGTAAACAGAAATTGCGGAAGAGGCAGAAATCTCATCAAACGTGCCTCAAATCAGGCTGGGCGGATGGCTACGTGCCTTCTGCAGCTGCACAACGCTGGGCGCCGGGCGTCAACTGCCTAGTGCGGTCTGGGCGGCTAGGGACTGCCGGCTGGTAGCGATGGCGCAGGGCAGGGCAGGGGCGGGTAGAATCGACGGCGAGGCGGACCAGGTGGCGAGATCGGCAGGAGTGCAGAGCAGTCGCGAGGGGAATCGAGGACGCAGCGGTTGTCCTGGCCGTTGCCGCGGCTGTGCGACGAGTCGACTCGAGGTTATGTTTGCTGGGCTTTTTTTTTTCTTTCCTTCCAGCCCATCCCTTAATCTCTCTTATGGGTTATGGTCTCTCACACGCGATGCAAATTTTTGAATGCTGCTTGCAGGCGCTTGACAAAACCCGGTTAGGAGGAAAAGCCATGAGCAAGAATTCCAGCGTCTCTACGTTCAGCTTTATCCAGAAACTAACACAATGCCCGTGCGTTGCTACCAAATTATAATACAAGGAGTTAGGTCATTGGATTAGGAAATCGTAAAAATATGTTGGTGTCACATGGCCTTTGCGCGAGGTTCACTATTTTGAAAAGAACACAAATACAACAAAAGATCATGCGTCAGGCATTGGGGAACTTAAGTGGCCATAGTTCTTTACAGACGCAACATTTCGAATGTTGAAACATATGAGAAATAGACACCGGTAAGTTGACCGCACAAGGTCGTGGATCGGGTAGGAGGACAAGGTATGTTTCATTTTTGAATTACAATTTGTTCACTCTCTTGTTCTATGATACAAAACTGAAATAACTTGGTTGGAAAAAAAAAGGTAAACAAAAGCATTATATTGAGTTTGAGTCGCATTTCTGCATTTGTTATTTGTGCCCTTTATAAGTGTTGATCTCGCATGAAAGTAGTAGTGTAGTTATTTATTTATGTTAGGTCACACATGTGAGTAGAAATACATTTGTTTATCTATGTTCTTGGAGGTTGTTATTCCCAATGTGGGTAGAGATACGATTGTTTATTGGTGAAGGTTGTTGATCTCGCACGTGAACTCATCACCAACTCCAACCTTTATAAGTAGGAAAGATATATGGTGGATCTAGCCCTCCTTCCCCGCCGATCACCCAGCATGGCAGCCCTGCCGGGAGCTATGCAAGCTCTGGCTGCCAGAAGTCAGAGAACCAGGGTAGCTCCTTTGGAGGGACACTACAATCTGATGGTTTGATGCCGCGGTATCTAGACACAACGATGGGGGTTCTATTGTTATCGTTTTGTCATGATGAACATGGCCTTTATCAAGGCGCCTCAAATGTTGTCTTCAAGGATATGGTGCAGTCCGGGACATTGGAGGCATTGGCATTCAGTGAAGCTTTCGCTCTAGCGTCGGATCTTTATATTAGCAAGGGAAATGTGCCTATTGATTGCTTATCTAGTATTAACCACTTGAAGGGTGCTACTTCTTGAGCTTGAGTTGGTTTTTCCCTTAAAGAGGAAAGGCAACAAGATAAGTATTTCCCTCAGTTTGAGAACCAAGGTATTAATCTAGTAGGAGACAACACACAAGTCACCGAATATCTGCACAAACAAACAACAACTTGCACCCAACGCGATAAAGGGGTTATCAATCCATTCACGGTTACTTGCAAAGTGAGATCTGATAGAGATAGATAAACGATAAAGTAAATATTTTTGGTATTTTTGGTTTATATATTGGAAAGTAAAAGATTGCAAAATAGTAGATCGAAAACTAATATGATGGAAAATAGAACTTATATGATGGAAAATAGACCCGGGGGCCATAGGTTTCACTAGAGGCTTCTCTCATGATAGCAAATAATACGATGGGTGAATAAATTACTGCCGAGTAATTGATAGAAAAGCGCAAAGTTATGACGATATCTAAGGCAATGATCATGAATATAGGCAACACATATGTGTCAAGTAGACCGAAACGATTCTGCATCTACTACTATTACTCCACACATCGACCGTTATCCAGCTTGCATCTAGAGTATTAAGTTTATATAGAACGGAGTAACGCATTAAGCAAGATGACATGATGTAGAGGAATTAACTCAAGCAATATGATGAAAACCCCATATTTTTATCCTCGATAGCAACAATACAATACGTGCCTTGCTGCCCCTACTGTCACTGGGAAAGGACACTGCAAGATTGAACCCAAAGCTAAACACTTCTCCCATTGCAAGAAAACCAATCTAGTTGGCCAAACCAAACCAATAGTTCGAAGAGAATTACAAAGATATGAAATTATGCATAAAATAATTCAGAGGAGATTCAAATAATATTCATAGATAAGCTGATCATAACTCCACAATTCATCGAATCTCGGCAAACACGTCATAAAAGAGTATTACATCGAATAGATCTCCAAGAACATATTGAGAATCAAAGAGAGAGAAGAAGTCATCTAGCTACTAGCTATGGACCCGTAGGTCTGAGGTAAACTACTCACGCTTCATTGAAAGGGCAATAGAGTTGATGTAGAATCCCTCCATGATCGAATCCCCCTCCGGCAGGACGCCGGAAAAGGCCCCTAGATGGGATCTCACAGGTACAGAAGGTTGCGGTGGTGGAAAAGTGTTTTCGTGGCTTCCCCTGGTGGTTTGGGGATATAAGAGTATATATAGGCGAAAGAATTAGGTCAGGAGGTGCACGAGGGCCCCACAAGGGTGGGGGCGCGCCCTACCCCCCTGGACGCGCCCTCCGTCCTTGTGGCCGCCTCGTGGCTCCTCCGACTTCATCTCCAAGTATCCTGGTTATCTTCTGGTCCAAGAAAAATCAACGCGAAGGTTTTATTCCGTTTGGACTCCGTTTGGTATTCCATTTCTGCAAAACTCAAAAACAGGCAAAAACAGGAACTGGCACTGGGCTCTAGGTTAATAGGTTAGTCCCAAATATAATATAAAATAGCATATAAATGCATATAAAACATCCAAAACAAATAATATAATAGCATGGACACTACAAAAAAAACACTTCCGTGATGATACATGTTTGTCACAGTAGGTCGCGTTTTTTGTCATGCATGTATATCCATGACGATTTTATGACAGAATCAAGATAGTCATACCTGTGCTGTCGTAGAAGTGTTCCATGACATTACCAAAATTATCATCACGGAAGTGTCCACTTCCATGACGATAAATCGTGCGTCACAGAAGTGCTATTGTCAAGGGTGACCAACACGTGGCATCCACCGTAACGGAACGTCGTTAAGCTATCGGGTCGGGTTTTGGATCCAATAACCCGTTAACAGCCCCGACCAATAGGAAATTTCCACGTGTAAAATTCTTATTGGCCGGACGAAACACGTGTCAGCTCGTCAGTGGGTCAGATAGGCGCCTATGATATGTCGACACATGCCATGGCCCACCACTGGCCCATTTAGCTTACAAATCTGGCCCGTTTGACTTGGTCAAAAGTTAATGGGTTGACCCATGAAAAGCCTGTTAACGGTCTCTTCGTAAATAGCCCATTTTACGGCCCGTTAACTCACGGCCCGTTAGGCCCTAAAGGAAATCGGCCCAACAACGTCATGTGGGCCGCCAAATATAACACCAACCCATTTCACTTTTGGCCCATGTATGGCCCACGACGTCTTTCGGCCCATATGAGGCCTTCGTATCTTTCGGCCCTTTACAGGCCCACGATGACCCTAACCCATAATGAACAGTAATTTTCTTTATACCCATTAACGGCCCGTGATTTACATGGGCCGTTTCCAGCCCGTGTTAGCTTTTGGCCTATTGATGGCACATACGTTCCTGGGCTCCTTTTCGGCCCTCGATTACTTACCGGCCCGTTACTGGCCTGTTCCCCTAATGGGCCAAATTCGGCCCATGGCAAGAGTCGGCCCGTTACTGGCTTGTTCCCCTAATGGGCCAAATTCGGCCCATGGCAAGAGTCGGCCCGTTACTGGCCTGTTACCCTAATGGGCCAAATTCGGCCCATGGCAAGAGTCGGCCCGTTTCTGGCCTGTTAACCCGTTGCGCCGTTTCCAGCCCGTCCTATATTCTGGCCCATTAACGACCCGTTATGCGTGTGACAGAATTAAGCCTTTGCTGTCCTACGGCCTGTTAACGGCCTGTTACCGTGCTGGGCCGATACCAATTACGCTCGATTACGGCCCATGTAGACCCATTTATCCGACAGCCCGAGGCCCAACGATTACAGGCCCATTTATTGATGGCCCGTAGGAGACCCATGGATCCTATGGCCCGTATATGGCTCATGGTAGTTGCGGCCACTAGCAAACCAGGGAAAAAGAAGACTAGGAAATAAATAAGGACGAAACTAACGCTAGGCTATTAAGGCGATTGCACAAATTGCATCCACTCGGCATCAAAGATCACCACCAGTGCAAATATAGGTAACACCCTACACTATACAAAAATGGCTTGCTGTTTTCTTCAGCCAGTGGCTGCACATTAAGAATAAATTTTGTATCGCACCAAAACAAAATACAACTATATAACAAAAGGAAGGTTGGCATAAACCTTAACAGTCTAGCAGATAAATGCACCACCAGAAATTCATAAGCTCAGTTCATTTGACCTGACTGTTACATTTTCATGTTGTATTGTCCGATGGAGCACCATAAACCTCGCCTTCATTTCCCCTAGGCTCCTGAACAACATAGCAAATGTCTGATAGTCTAGTTTCAAAACCATGCATATCTTGACGACATTGAGCAATGTTTCTCCTTGTTTCACAAAGGGTCTCTGTTAGGGAATGGACTTGTGTCTGGAGCGCAGATACAACATTGATTTGAGCTTGCATATCTTAATCATGAGGCAGTTTGGACGATATTGGCTTAACAACCAACCCAGTATTACGCAGGAACGTGCTTTTGGCACTATTAGTGGACAGGCACTGACCCACTGCAGCAAGAGCTGACATTGCGGTTATAGTTGCCTCGCCACCTTCAGAAGGTGGCGGTTCCACCATTTTTTCCATAGCTCGCTGAACAGTTGAGGTTTTACAGTAGTAGTACCAGAACAAAAGATATTAAGGAGGCAGCAAAACCAAACAAAATAGCTTTGGTCTATATACAGAACTTATTCTGGTGAACCCATGTAAAATATTAGTTGTATTTTATTGCAAAGTACATAATAAAACCAGGCTCCATACATATGGCCATGTACCATCGCTAATGTATTGTCTATTTCTTCACATTGTATTGAGGGCTAAGGATAAAGAGACAAAGTTTATAATACGGTAAGCATAGTATGACATCATTCATATCACAAAACAACTGAGAACAGACAAACAGGCAATTGTAACGTTGTGTGGGCAAGTCTAGCACGGAACTAGATTACGGGTCAAGATCAAAGGAACATCACTCCTCTCTTTTAAACCTTGTAAGGTGCAATGATACGCTAAGGCAATTGTGTATAAAATTGAAAAGAGTAATAGACATTGGCTGCAAACCATGCAGTTCAAGGCACAAGTCAGAGTAAGTAGTAGTTAAAAGGCATGAGGATTAAGGACTTACAATAGCGGCTTTGATTGGTGTAGTCATGCCCTTCTTCTTGCTGGTGTGACAGTCCTTGAAGATTTCCATAGCATTTGGTTCAGGTACTTTTTGGTCCTTGCGGGCTTTCCTCTGCATTTCGAACAAGTCAATATAGATATGATAATATGGTACAGCGAAAAGAGTGAAACAACAGCTAATTACAAGAGCCTCATAGTGTGCAATATAGCTACGAGATCTTGTCTTCTGTTGGAATTTCACTTTCGTACGGTTGGCCTTGTTCTTTGAACAGTTCACCTACAAGAAGATAGATTTGTGTGGCACATGCGTAAATAGGACTTCAACATGTGATCTGATCACATATATATAATGTACCTGATACTTTGGATCCGACCAGTGTTTAACAAGGCCCCTCCAGTCTTCATCCGATATATTTTACATTGGAGATGTTTGGGAAAGTTCACTATTAGCCTTGCCTTCAAAGTGAGTTTTCCTCAAGTTATACCGATACTGTCGCAGAGCAGACTTGAAAACATGGGTGCAAGCTTGTCTGGTTGCATCATCTTGGCTATCCAACTTGAACCTCATCTGTTGAAAATTATGGGAGTCTCATTATCAGCAACCTATAAAGTATGGGACAGAGCAAGACGATGTTACTAGTTTTCATACACAACCATACTTACAGATAAATGGTCGAGGAATGTGTTGAACTGGGTTTCGTCTTTGTCATTCCTGTACTGAATCCATGTTGGGAGGATACTTACATGACACCTAACGGCAACCGCTGCCTCTGATACTAACTTGGCTGACTCTGTAGCATCATGTGGCCTTTTTAAACCTGCCTCAAAACGGATCTCCATTCTTCCTCCTCTAGATTTAGTTAACCTATCGAGCATTATCCATGATGTTTGTTTCCTCTTGCGCCTAGGTGCTAGTCCAACAACGAACATAGGAAGTGTTAGTGTACATCAAACTATGAGACTACATATAAAGAAGCATGCAACTGTAACTTGACTCCAGCAACTACCTTCTTGCTGTTGAAGCTCACAAGGTTCATCTGATATTGGCAACTCGTCTTGTGTCAAGAGTGCTTGGGAAGTAGTGTCAGGTGGCAAGGGAGCTTGGGAACGTGCTGCTAGCTCAGTTGACGCACGAGTAAGTCGTGTAGCTGGTAGTACTATGGTAGGTGTTGCAAGAACTAGGGTTGTCTCTGCTTGTTTGGTGGCAGCTATTTGTTTCTGTTTGGCTTTTTTTGCAACTCGTGTAGCATGGGATGTCGTGTTTGTAAAATTTTCCGCTGGACTTTGACCTTCTATTGCACCATCAGTACCAGCAGAATCTGCAGGATTCATCCGCTTCTTATTCCCTGCCATTCTGTGTTTCTTCCTCTTTCTCTGTGCCATGTTAAGTCAACCCAACAAGAAAAACGAATAACAATTTAGTTCTTCAGAACAAATTGATGCGTGATGCAGACGAACTGAACTTTGATGTTAGACAACCACATGATAGGAGGATGTAATATGTATGAAAAACAGGACGGAAGAGATAACCAGAACTATGATGTGTAAACTAAGAAGAAGACATTTCACCAAATTAGAAGCAATGCAATGGAAGGTAGACACCATATGAAAGATGCTACAAATATCGCTCTGCCAAGTTAACAGTGTCTCATCATAAATGGCATTTAAACAAATGTGAAGCAGTACAAGAAATAAATCATATGCAAGATACAAACAACATCACACTACCATGTTAGAGGTCTCTCGTCATTAGTGCCATTGCATATTCACAGCATTGCATATTCATAGCTTATGATGTGTAAACTAAGGAGAAGGCATTTCAACAAATTAGAAGCAATGAAAGCTAGACACCATATGAAAGATGCAACGAATATCACTCTACCAAGTTAAAACTATCTCGTCATAAGTGCCATTTCAACAAATTAGTAGTACAAGCTAGAAAAGAATGTGAGATGTAACCTATATCACACTCTGAAGTCAAACGTGTCTTATGATAAGTGATTGTTGCAGGTTACACAACAGTAGTAATTTGATGTAAGAACATGGTGTGATAGACAAATATTGTATGTTCTAGAAACAGGAACACGTGTCTTATTCAAGTATAATGTGTAAAGTAAGCAGATGGAATTCAACAAAATTAGAAGCAATAACAGTGCCAAGTTAGAGGGATCACCGATGATGCTGCACTAGGGGAGACGTGCTCATCATGAACACAGTTTTGTTTAGTGTCTATGCATGTGTTGTCTTGGAAATCATCTTGGGGTGTGGAGGAGTAGAAACTGTAGAGGCCCTCCGTTTGGAAGGAGCACCTTTATCCGCTGCCTTGCTAACTTCCTTCCGCTTTATTGATTTTGAATTGTCAAGTAAAACCGATAAGAAAAAGCAATAAAATTCTCTCTTCAGAACTCATTCATGCATGATACTAACAATCACTACTTTGATGTAACGCAAACACATGATACCAGGATGGAATATGTACGAAAAACAGGATGACATGGCATGTTCACAACTATTTGTGTAAACTAAGCAGAAACCATTCCAGCAAATAAGAAGCAATGCAAGCTAGACACCACATGAAAGATGCAACCAATATGACTCTGCCAAGTTAAAAGCGTCCCATCATAAATGGAATTTCAACAAATTAGAAGCAGCGCATGCTATAAATCATATGAAAGATGTAACTAATATCGCACTGTATATACTAAAGGTGTCTCGTCATGTTGATTGATGCGGGATACAAAAAACAATAGTTTTATGTAAGGACATGCTTAATAGACAGATGTACTATGTACTAAATACAGGAAGGTATGTCACATTAACAGGTATAACGTATAAGCTAAGCAGACTAGCACATGCAGTTTAACCAGATTGGAAGAATTACAATCTAGACACCATATGCAACATGCAACCACATATCACGCTGCCAAGTTAGAGCAAGCACCTGCGATGCTAGTGTAGGGGAAATGCTGTAATCAACTACAAAGCTACATTCACTATCTTCATCTAGCATTTATGTTTCTTGAGAATCATGTCGGGAGGCCAACGCTGCATTCTTTAAATGAGGAGGAGTCCCCTTACCTGCCTGCCTCGTCATAAGTGATTGATGGGGGATACACAAGAACATTAGTTTGATGTAAGAACATGGTTAATACACATATGTACTAGTATGTACCAAAAACAGAAAGGCATGTCATATTCAAAGGTATAATGTGTAAGCTAAGCAGATGCAATTTAACCAAATTGGAAGCAATACAAGCTAGACATCCGGCTGGAGTGGTGAGCATGATCATCTAGGACCTGAGAGCCTGGTGGGAGGCGGGCTGCTTCGCCACCATCACAGCTTTTTAGTTGGCTTCCAGGTGATGCCTATCTTTGCTGGGCTTGTCACTGGCTCGGCCAGTGCCCTGACTAGCTATTTGTCTTCTGGTGCTCACAGAATGGTGGTTCATGTAAAAAAATATCTTTCCTTATCTTACCGACTTCGGCCTTTCGGATACAAGCTAGACACCATATGGAACATGCAACCACATATGACACCGCGAAGTTAAAGCAAGCACCTGGGATGGTGGTTCATTGTGAGCGAGGTCATCAACTCCAGAGCTACGTTTACCGTCTCCATCTGCTGACACTGCACCCTTTATAGCGCTATAACGTGTCTTGCCTACCCGCATACGAAGCTGGAGGGACTTCTCTCTTTTCTTTTTGGCTTCTCTCATGGCAGCAGAGTCTGAAATACCCTTGCATAAAACACAATAGTGAGAGTAAGGGTGAAGTGTGTGCAGAACTAGTGCACTGTAAAAGTAGCAGATAGCAGGTGGCTGAAAAATAAATGACAGGAGACATATGATAGCTCTACAACATTGCATGGCAAACAAAATTAGATTCTACTCCGCATGATTTTGTAATATATGAGCACAGGAAATGCAAGTACTCCTCCAGCACACCACCACATGTGGTCATATCTAAGATAACAGCCGACTGAAAATAAATAGGTCAGTCGATTTTTTAATGAACCGTCCGATCTATAAGGAATGGGCAAATGGCCTTCGTCTACCTCCCGCCAGTCACTGTTGACGATCTTTCTCGAACCGCAAGCGACCACCGGCCCAGACCCCTGCCTCCGCCGCCCCGCCCTCTCATCGACCTCACACCACCGCCGTGCTTGGAAGCGCTCCCAGGCCATCCCTTTAATCCCGGCCGACCTCCAGATCGGGCACCAGTAGATCTAGGCCGCACACGCCCCTAAGATAAACACCAAGGCGCTGCTTCCCCGGCATAATAGGCGTACTAGCGCATGTTACGCCGGGGAATGCTTCCGTTAATTGGGAATCAACTGGCCAGAAATTGAAATTCAGGGGGGCGACGGACCTCTAGCTAAGGTGAAATAGTATATGGGGAGAAACCTTGTGCATCGCGAGTTACTAGGAACGTCTAGTATCAAGAAGAAGCGGTCAACTAGTGTCTTTTGTGGGATGAATACCGTGCAAGCAGAGACGTAAGATTTGCACGAATAAGGGAAGATGAGTACCTTTTTCGGTTGCCGGTGTGGTCACCTCCACATGTCGCACCGATCTTCTTCTTTTTACCAGGGAAACCAATGTTCTGGAGGGTGTAGGCTTGGACGAACCCATGGCCAAATTGTTGACTGTGTTGCCGTGGCCGTATGTCAGCGGAGGGGAAGCAGATCCGAGGCGGCGAAGGACGATGTAGCAGGAACAACTCCGGTGCAGTGGAGGGTGGCGAAGTTGGAGCGACAGCGGTGAGGCGCAGGACGGCGTGGTTGAACTGGCTCGGGTACGGACGGCTCGGCCTCGGCTTCAACTACTAGCCGTGGAGGGCGTTGCGGTTGAGGTTGCGGTGGATGACGACGTCGGGGTATCGGCTCCGGCGTGATGGAGGAGGGCGGCGGTTGATGGGTGGGATGGAGTGGCGGACGGAGGACGCCGGGGTTTCGCGGCTGGTGGAGAGGTAGTTTTGGCGCCCACGGAGTACGAATGGGGAATCAGACAGGTGGGGGGGACCATGTTTCGGTCTGGGACGCGCTTGTTTTTTGGCTTTTTTGGACAGAAGATGGGACGCGCTTGTTTGAAATTTGGGGAAAGTACAAACTTTGCCCCCTCTTAAATTTCGGACCTACTGCGGGTCGGGGTAGGATGGTAATCCCATGTGTCCCAAATAGTGGGCGGGAGCGATTTCGGCCGCGCGCATGTGTGCTTAGGCGACCATTGTGTATGAATGTTTTTCGGATGCGGTTGCGTGGCGTCTAGATGAAACTACAAACCTACCCCGGTTTAGACCTTTAGACGTCGGGCCGGTAGGTTTCACGGGTCGGAGTTATTAGAAAAGTAATTTTCTTGTACTACCAAACATTGGTCTCACGCGGTTTCGGGCGAGTAGAGGCTCTTTTGGCGCTTCGTTCGAATTTTTGAAACACAAGCATTCACGTTTAGAGTACTCTTGAACTATGAGGATTGACCTAAATAGACAACGTTATATTTGACCTTGTATGTTTGAAAACCTCATTAAATTATCCGCTTCTTTTTGAAATTTTGACTCTTGAAAATCCTATAACTACGATTATTTTAGAATGGAGGAGCTAAATTTGAATCTATTTTGTACACGACTACATATGCTATGATGTACAAAATTAGAGTAAAGATTGGTGCCCCCATAATTTAGGTATGGTTTACAAATGCCATGATATCAAATTCAAATAATTGAATGGACTTCATGTTGAATTTGATTTTTTTAACCACCTTAAGTTGAATTCAAATGTATGCTAGTTCATAGGTAGCTATTTATAATGTCCATTGTGTAACTTTCGTATGTATAATGTGCTTTACACACACAACATGAACTATACTCACGTTTATATTTGATTGCTAAAGCGATGCATTGTCTGGAGTTCAAAATACTAACTATGTGGATCAATTGTGTCGAATAATAACATAGACATGCTCAAATTCGATAGAATCTAGATGTCTGATGTATCAATGACCGCCCCTTACGCGAATTGCAAATATCATGATCCCATCCTAATATTTGGATACAATTTATATCTTTAATCAATGTGTAGAGCAGTCTTTTACGTGTAGTTTCATTCTTCATTGGTGGTCTCTCACACATGCTCACACACTCTCTCCCGAGGTGTCTTTCTCGCACACATGCTCTAGATATAACCCTCCCTCCCTCTCGTAACCATTTACAACTGTTTTCACTAACCTTTATCACAAGCACTCTTCCTCTCGCAAACATACACACGCACAATCCTCATCGACCCTTTCTATATACATGGACCTGCCTACGTGTCTCATGTACGCACATTATCTTTACGCCTGTCTCTCACGCATTGTCTCACACCTCTCTTCCTAATCGACGAGTATGATTCTAGCAGAGCATTCTGTAGGATGCCCCTTAAAGTTAGGTTGGATGAATAGTAATATCAGAGATAAAGGGGTTACCTTAGTCCAAGAACCTAGGGTTACAAATTCTATCCGGCTTTGTCAGTGGACACAGAGTCCTTCACAATTCTGCTATCTTTGTCTTGTACGACTAGTCATCCATGGGTCTTCCTAAATGCGCCACGGGCCGACCAATGTGGTGCAGGACAGAACCGAACGAAGGGCCTCACCTCGACCCACCGGACCTCACGCGGTGACACACCCTCTGCCCCCGCCGTATCATTATCTTCTCACACCCACACATAGCAACACAAACACCACACACACAGAAAATTTCTCCTGGTGCCTCTACTCCCTCCCTCCTTGCATACACACACTCAAGAGAATGGAATCTCTTGTCGTGACGTCATATTCGTCTCTCTCTCTAGACCACTCTCGTTTCTCGTGCTATCTCTCCCACGCCCCCCCCGTCGGCCCCTCTATCCATGCCTCTCTCGAATACGTAATACACACACATACCTCTCTAGGCCCTGCCAAATGCATTAACTACACATTCACACATGTTACATCACGTACCCCATTGATCTAAAAAGCCCTCTCTTCATGTTTATTTCGCATACAACATTCCTTTTGAATAAAGTGTGGCCAAAAAATTATTTTAGAGTTTCTACATATATACAACATTACAAAGTTATATGGAGGAGTACGAACGCTAATTTGCATTGCATGGTGCCCACAATGATATTTATTCCGCACTGTGAATTTGTATATTTTTATACTATATACAAAGTTAGTCATAATAAAGAGAAACGAAGAGCATCTCTCTCTCTCCATCACATACCCCCCTGTACGCCACTTTCATGTATGCACACAAAACTATCTTCAGGTCCTCTAAAAGTAAGCCCCCAGAAAATTCACGCATGTTTCATATTTCTCTCGCGATATATGCAATGACGATCATTGTATTTGAAGCGAAAGCACGATACATACATTGGACTTCAAAATCCACTCATTACGGTCACCATTTACGTTTAGTGGTTATTATACAGTCACGGGCTCACCGTACAACTCTGTATTTGCTCATGACATGACTAGTTGACCAGTTAAATGCTTCATGTGGCACCTCTAGTGTTGCATCACATTATCTCACTACCATCGTGCCCACCTGTCAACTTGTATCTACTCTACATCTACACTCTTATAAAATACATAAAATACACTCTTATAAAAACAGAGTTGGTGATGATGGTGTGCCTGCCATCCTGCAATATAGGCCGTCCGATTTATATCTGACGGATAGGAAAGAAACTATGGCAGTTTTGCAAAAAGGTACCCACACACCTATCCACATTTGCAAATAAGGCCTTCCCTCGTTCATCCTTTTCTCTCACAAGATAAACAAGTCATACAAATGCATCTTGATGTTACGTGCAACGCACGGGCATCTTGCTAGTAAGAATGAAAACAAACGACAAAAAAATATTTGGATGGTGGTCAAAGTCATGACCGCGGGCACAGCGGACAAGGTGGCCTTGTATTGGTATGCTGAGCCGTCAATTTTAACACACAGGAGCTGGTGTGGTGATTATACACACACGCACACATGCACACGAACTACATCCATGCAACACTCACACAAACACATGCACCCACGCACGCACGCAACACTCACACGTACACATGCAGCCACGCACGCACGCAACACTCACACGCACACACGCACGCATGCATGCACACACCAGTACACCACACGACCAACACACACTCTCACGCTCAAGTGCTCAACCTACATGTGCATGCGCACACATCAGGCCCTGACAGACACATACACAACCAGGTGATTCCCGTGCACGGGTTGGAGCCTTGTCGCGCCCGCGTAAATTTGTGTTTATCTAACCTTTTGCCTATGCGAACTGACAGGTGGGACCCACAAGGAACATGGTCAATTTAACTAGTCAACATGGCGCCACGCAGACTATTTGGCCGGTCAACAGAGTGCAATCCGATGCTGAACTATGAGCAAGTGACCGTATAATCACCGCAAAACGTATATAGTGACCGTAATCAGCTTATTCTGAAGTTCGGTGACCGTATTAAGCTTTACTCTCTGTAGGCCCTCCAAAACTACATCTCTACACGTTCTCGCATTTTACATCTAACAACTATGCAATAAAACACTACTACTACACTCTAACACAATAAATCATATGTGTTTTTAGTTTTACTAGATATCATATTATTACTTATAATTATTCAGTTTGCATAGATTAAAATTGCCTTTGAAATGTATGGCCAGTATCATCTACCGTGCGGGAAAAATCCCGCCCTTTCCTGTTTAATCGGGTTTGTATCGATGGACCGTGCGAAACAACAAAACTATAATACTATACAGTACAAGTGACAGTTCATTGGGTCGTCGTGTCGTCTACTCCTCCGTCGTAAGAGTGGAGCGCTCGCTTTCATAAATCTTCTAGTCCCTTTCACCGACATGTGGGACATCAAGCTACCGGGTCCACGTGCCATACCGGAATACAGTGCAGAGCAGCCGGGGTGAAGCACCCCAGTCATGGCACCGGTGTAGTAATGAGCAATGAGGCGTCAAATCACAAAGCTGCACCTTTCTCCCAGTTAAGTTGGAGGGACGAAGCAACCATCATTTCACTCGTTGCTGAATCCGCTTATCCCTCATCTTCTTCAACTTAACCACGTGTTGCTTCTGCCGTTGTTCTGCCTCATGTGGGACGCGGGTCAGCTTGGTAAAGCACTGACACGTGGGACCGCATGTTAGCAAACCGCCAGGACAACGTCCTCCGAAAATAAGAAGCCCAATCCTAGTCTTACAAAGGGCTACGTAGCTGCTACGTATACTTTCTATCTAATATATATATGCCCCCTCCTGATTTTTAGGTGGGGTGGGCCTAATCCTCTCCTTTAATCCAATCAAATAGTCCCACATCACACCAGTTCGTAACTTCACGTAAACCATTACGTGGATGTAGCATTGCTAAAAAAAGAACCCCCCCCCGCCATCCGCGCCGCAAAATCACCTCCTTTTTATTAATCTTGATTCTATAATTTTTTAGATCAATATAACTGAGATTTGTATAGATAGCACACAGGAGCAAAACCAAGTGGTACGGTTAAGGGCATCCACAATGTGTAACCAAATGTGAAAATAGCTTTTGGCATCGTGGGAACCATTGTGGACGGTGTTGCCAAAGCCAAAAAGATGGAACCGAAGCTCCCTGATTGATTGATTGAAGGAATAGAAAAATGCAACATCTCTCCTCTCTCTCCCATGCTTGAACGCATGTAGTACAGTATAGAGCACAGAGTCTACTCCCATGTCCCTTCTATCACAAATCACAAAGCAGTGAGGCGTCAAATCACAACAGCACGGATGAAGCAACCATAATTTCACTCTTCGCTGACTCCGCTTCTCCATCGTCTTCTTCGAGAAACCATCTCACCGCACTAGTACTCCTAGTAGTACTAGTAAAGGACTTCCTAGATGCAAATAAGGCGGTTGTCTCGGCTTGCAGGCGGCACTTGCAAACGACTTACTGTGGTCTCCCTCAATGGTGTTCTCCGTCGAACGCACTTCGCCAAACCACCAAAAAAAGATATCATCGACATCACCGCAATGGGGAAGGAAGTCAAATATAGTTACTACCTCCATTTTTTGTACACAAGGCTAGTATATTAAAATTACAATTTGCAAAGGGCCACTAACACTAATCGAGGCAAAATTGATGGGGTTAGCAACCAAGGACATCAATATCCCCTGCATGCATGCGGAAGTGAGAAGGTTGGTTTGCATGGCGCTGCATTAATCAAGCGATGAGGAGTGAGATGGTTAGCTCTTTGGTCTTTGGAGAAAAATACGCATTAATTGACACATGAAACGAGGATTTGTATCGAATAAATCCCGCGAAGGAAAACCCCGCCTTTATTTTTTAACACTAGTACTCCTAGTACGTACGTACTTATCCTGTCTAGGTCTAGGCCTTGCATTGCCAAACTTCGCCACACATTTTTGCCAAGATTGCCTAAAGTTTTCAAAATGAGAAGGAGGTACACTTGTGCACGGCTGTCGCGATCGCACCGCACCCTCACACGGTCGCTCCTGCACGCCGCGGTCGCACCGCACCCTCACACAGTCGCTCCTGCACGCCGCAAACCCAACCAAGGGAACGCACCCTCACTGACACGTGTTGTCGCATGTGAACAAACCAAACTCAGCCATCCTATCGCTGACACATAATTTTCATCCATAGAGTATGTTTATCCAACCGCATGTTGGGGAGTATCCGTACGGCCCGTGCGGTGGTCTGTTGGGGAAGAAGAAAAGGTGAGGAAGAAGGAAAGAAGGGTTAGGAGACGTAGGATATTCATCCAACTGCCTGAAATGGTAGACTGACCCAAGTCAGACGACTTGCATAACAAATATATGTTCTTACACAGCAAAAGATCTATAAAAACAACAACATAAAGAAAAACTATCACTGCCCGCGGAAAGAGACGGCCTCGTCATCTTTGGCTGTCGGCGTGAACCAGCCGTCGCAACCGACGTGTGTCTCCACACCGTGGTTGTCCTCGGCCTCCAGCTACTCGTTCAAGCGGAGCGTGCGGGCGCTCTACACGGACGAGAGCACAACCCGGTTCAAGTCGAGGACGTCCGGTTCCGCCTGCAGGAGGGCCTCGATGGCAGCGGCATCCGCGCGCTCCGCGTCGAGTCGAGACTCCGCCGCCCGGTTCAAGTCCAGGACGTTCGGTTCCGCCTGCAGGAGGGCGTTGATGAGAGCGGCATCCGTGCGCTCTGCGTCGAGTTGAGCCTCTGCCGCCCGGTTCAAGTCCAGGACGTCTGGTTCCGCCTGCAGGAGGGCCTCGATGGCAGCGGCATCCGCGCGCTCTGCCTCAAGTTGAGCCTCCGCCGCCCGGTTCACATCCACGACATCCGGTTCCGCCTGCAGGAGAGCCTCGATGGCAGCGGCATGCGCGCGCTCCGTGTCGAGTTGAGCCTCTGCCTCCCGGTCCTCCTTTAGTATCGCCATGTTGAACCGCTGGTCCGCCTGCACCATGGGGGACTTGGACGCCAGCACGAAGTCGACGTCCATCGTCTCATACCCATCGTGGGCCTTCTGCGCCATGACCTCCGCCATGAACATTGGATCGGCTTCCTCCTCCTTGTAGCTTGGCTCCAGAGAACTCGGGGATTGGCCCGCCGCAAAGCGAGCTTGGGAACGGAGGTCTGTGGCGCCGACCGCCGCCGTGATTTCTGCGCGGCGCTCCGGCATCAGGATCTTGTAGTAAGTGATCTTGCAGCGCACCATGGCTTTCCGGCGAACTAGGGGACGCTTGATGCAGGCTAGGGGATTGAAAGGTGGGGGAATGGGCTGGAGATTTGGTGTGGTTTTAGGGCAGTGGCTGGCATAGGCCGAGCAGCAAAGGTTCTGGTGTGAATAGTGGTTCCGATGACGACCGGTCAATCGGTTTTGACTGTACATCGCTCTTGTCCCGTTTGCATTGCAGCCCGGCACACTGGACCCTCCACGTCACTCACCGAATGGAACGCGCTTCGTCTTGCATTTTTGCTCGCTTGTGGGACCGCAATTGAGAGCAAACCGACGTCCCTCCCCCTCCCCCGCCCGTGTCATTTATTATACCACCACTCCCTCCGTTTTATGTAGAGTAAATAAGAGGGAGTATACTACGGATGAGGATCCCCTGACGTGGCCGAACCCATTGAGTAACTGACATGCGAGGCCTAGCAAGCATGGGGTCCGCTAGTAAGTGACCGAAAGGGAGGGTAAGGCAGGGATACCTACGTCAGAGGATCCACTTCCACTATACTACTTTGACCAAATGTTAGAGTAATAATATATGACATGCAACTTACACAAATGTTAGAGTAATAATATATGACATGCAACTTACACAAAGCATACAGGGTCTAATGCGTTTTTCGAGGCCAACTTTGACCAAATGTTAGAGTAATAATATATGGCATGCAACTTACACAAAGCATACGGTCAAATTCGTATGTGAAAGGAGTTTCCAATGATATAATTTTCACATTATACATCTCATGTACTATTAATCTTGTCAATAGTCAAATTGGAAACCATCTCGAGTACAAATCTAGGAGTACGTACGAATCTAACAATATTGATTGGGCGTTGTTGAATGTTGATACCTTTTTTTTATCAAAGTAGAGATACTTTGACTACACATAAAACTTATATGCAAACTAGAAAGGATAGGAGGGAGTATATTGTACGTTCAAAAACGAAACGACATTGAATACCCTTTATATATGATTTGCGGATGCTATGATCACCAGTTCAAAATTTTGAATCCGCCTTAGGTATCACGTGCCCCCACTCGTCCCCTCTCGATTTCATCTCGGGGTACGGAGATCTATTGAAAGAGGACTAGGGTGGGTACATGCGAATGATACTCGACGGAATGTTCAAATGAGGCATGCGGGAGGATGGACTCGACTGGAGGGCGACATGATCGATGGAGAAGAGGGTTGGAGAGGAATGAGAAATAAGCAAACACCACATGATTATACTTGAACGGCTCAAATAAACAATAAGTTGTCTTGCTTGGCCTACATAGTGAAAGGCCTAATGCGCAACGCGGAGCACCGACGCTCGAATATGGCCGGGAAAATAGGGAAACCGACATGTGGGGCACACCCGTCGGGACGACGTAGCGCAGACTAGTCCAATGGAGGAGCTGGCCCACGACCTCCTCGCCACCGACAACCGTTCATGTGGGTCGTTGGGGCCAACAACGGGGCGCAGCTCCAGCACCACCTCTGGACACGGCGACCGCGGTGAGCGACACGCTCATATTGTCGCTAGATACGGTCGGTTTCAGTGTGCCGAGGGTGGCGTTAGTGCTGTGGCACGACCAACGGTATGTTTGGTTTGTGCCCAAGGTTGCCCCATCAAAGCATTGGGTAGCCAAAATTTTGGTTGAGGTATTGGTTGCCCATGATTTGGCCGACATTGGCAAGAAAAATGAACTAGAGTTGGCTAGAGTTCATTGGCATGCCAAAGAAATGGCAACCATCCAAACAAAGACCAATCTTTGGGTCATGACCAAATTTTTGGTTGAGGTATTGGTTGCCCATGATTTGGCCGACATTGGCAAGAAAAATGAACTAGAGTTGGCTAGAGTTCATTGGCATGCCAAAAAAATGGCAACCATCCAAACAAAGACCAATCTTTGGGTCATGACCAAAATTTTGGTAAGGTGCACTTTGGCCACAATACAAACACACCCCAACACCCGGCTCGTCGAGGATGCACGGGGCACCGCGACGCGTCTGCGGAGTGGTGTAGCGTGGCCAACTGCATCCTCTGGACCTGAGACCATGCCGGTTCGTCTTGCTTTTTCAATGACATGCGGGGATCGCATGTGAGCAAAGGGCATCTCCAACGTTGCCATGACCGCAGCTGACTACCCTGGCACACCAAAACCCTCGTCCCTCGCACCGTCGCGTGGTGCGTTCCCAGCCAGCGCCAGCTGCCCGCATTCATGCCGTCCGTTCGTATGTCGTCGTTAAGAGGCTCGGTGCCCGAGGAACCAACTCCGGTGACTTAATGACGCACCCGGACGCTTGGCCTCATCGGAATGCGCTACTTAAAGCAGCAACGCCCAGCTAACCTCCACACCATAGCGCATCGTCCTCCTACCTGGCACCACATCCGCCATGATCGCAAGTGCGAATGCTCTGCAGGAGAGCTTGTCTTCGAGGATGAAGCTCGAGGTCGCCGCCCTCGCTCAAGTCACCTCTCGCGATGCAATAGCGGTGTAGCCGGACGCGGACGCGACCACACAAGCGGTAGCCACGCTGGCGGCCGACGATGGGAGCACCATCAGCCACGCGTCCTACTTGCCACCGTCCAACGTCCGGCACCGCCGAGGTCGGGGACTCCTTCGAGGATGAGTAGGGCATGGGAGGCAGCAGGGCATGGTGTGCCAACTGGCCGGTTTGTATCTCGTGTTCTACTCTTCCTCGCCGGAGACCACACCTTCACTTCACGGGTCTTGAACCCCGCTCCCATACATGGAGATCACAGATGGAGGACGTCGGTCGCCGCCGTAGAATAGGTTTAGGGTCGGGTTTCTTTTATTTTTCTGTCCTATAAAAGTTCGAAATGTAATGAAAATCTGCCGTGTTTGCATTAATCTCGGCCGGTGTATATGAACTTTCACAATAATATACATATTGTAGGAGTACTAGCAAGATGCCCGTGCGTTGCACGGAAGATCAAGATCTTGTGGGAGAAAAGGATGAACTAGGGAAAGCCTTATCTGCAAATGTGGAGAGGAGTGCGGGTAAATTGTCATAGTTTCCTTCCTATCTGTTAGATATAGATCGGACGGCCTATATTGCAGGATGACAGGCACACCATCATCACCAACTCTGCTTTTTATTGAACCGAGACAAATCTAACATGCGAAGTAAAATAAACACATAGGGTCTATATATACACAAATTATCTTAGGCACTCCAATAGTACGTCCACTACACAGTCACGCATTTCACATCTTTCTACATCTACGGGAACTTATGAAAGGGTTAACGTAAATTGCCTCTCTCTCTCCTCCCCTGATTTTCATGGTGGTGGGCCCCTCCCCCCCCCCCAATCTACAATCAACAACTCACACGTTTCACATTACGTTAATTACGTAACTGGGATTACGTAGGTGTAGCATTACTCGTCTAAAAACCCAACTAAGCCAACCTCCCAGCATATCACGCCGGAAAAGACCCGACCGTGCCATTTTAGTCGGGATTACCGGATTACTAGTAGTAGTATCGATGGATCGCGTGAAGCAACAATTTTTTTAAGGGGGCGAAGCACCTTGAGGGAGTCCTGGATTAGGGGTCTCCGGACAGCCGGACTATATCCTTTGGCCGGACTGTTGGATTATGAAGATACGAGATTGAAGACTTCGTCTCGTGTCCGGATGGGACTCTACTTGGCGTGGAAGGCAAGCTAGGCAATACGGATATGTATATCTCCTCCTTTGTAACCGACATTGTGTAACCCTAGCCCCCTCCGGTGTCTATATAAACTGGAGGATTTTAGTCCGTAGGACAACATACAATCATACCATAGGCTAGCTTCTAGGGTTTAGCCTCTCCGATCTCGTGGTAGATCAACTCTTGTACTACTCATATTATCAAGAATAATCAAGCAGGACATAGGGTTTTACCTCCATCAAGAGGGCCCGAACCTGGGTAAAACATCGTGTCCCCTGCCTCCTGTTACCATCCGCCTTAGACGCACAGTTCGGGACCCCCTACCCGAGATCCGCCGGTTTTGACACCGACATTGGTGCTTTCATTGAGAGTTCCTCTGTGTCGTCATCATTAGGCTTGATGGCTCCTTCAATCATCGATAGCGATGCAATCCAGGGTGAGACTTTTCTCCCCGGACAGATCTTTGTATTCGGCGGCTTCGCACTATGGACCAACTCGCTTGGCCATCAGTAGCAGATCGAGAGTTACGCCCCTGGCCACCAGGTCAGGTTTGGAAGCTTAAACTACACGGCCTATATCCGCGGAGACTTGATCTTCGACGGATTCGAGCCCCAGCCTAGTGCGCTACACGGTCACGATGAGCATGATTTAGCTCTTCCATCAGACAGTGTTCAGGAGATCGCACCGGCAACCGCTCCGACCCTCAATTCGGAGCCAGCTGCGCCATCCATGGACAGGTGGATAGACCCCGCCACGGAGGCCGTATCCTCAGCGGCGATCGAGCCGAGTATCGACCTTACCCTTCACGAGAGCCATGATGCCAAGCTGTCGGATCCTTCCCCGGCCACGGACTCCGAACCTCCTGTGCCCGTGCCTATCGAATCCGACTGGGCGCCTATCATGGAGTTTACCTCCGCGAATATCTTTTAGCACTCGCCCTTCGGCGACATACTATACTCGTTAAGGTCTCTCTCCTTGTCAGGAGAGTCCTGGCCGAACTATGTCCGGTAGATTTGGGATGCGGATGACGAAGAAATTCGCCGCCCACCCACCACCTACTTAGTAGCCACTGTCGACGATTTGACCGACATGCTCAACTTCGACTCCGAAGACATCGACGGCATGGACGACGATGCAGGAGGCGAACAAGAACCACTGCCCACAGGGCACTGGACAGCCACCTCATCATATGACATATATATGGTGGACACACCCAAAGAAGGCAATGGCGACGGGACAACGGAGGATGACCCCTCCAAGAAGCAACCCAAGCGCCGACGTCAGCGGCGCCGCTCTAAGTCTCGCCAAAGCAAAAGCGGTGACACCGGCACAGGAGATAATAGCACTCCGGACAGTGCCGAAGATGACAACAATCCCCTCTAGCAAGATTTAGGGCAGGAGGATGGAGAAGCCAGCCCTCCCGCGAGAGCGGCAGATGGAGAGGCGGAGGATGATAATTACATGCCTCCCTCTGAAGACGAGGCAAGCCTTGATGATGACGAATTCGTCGTGCCTGAGGATCCCGTCGAACAAGAGCGCTTCAAGCGCCGGCTTATAGCCACGGCAAATAGCCTTAAGAAAAGCAACAACAGCTTCAAGCTGATCAGGATTTGCTAGCTGACAGATGGACTGAAGTCGTTGCGGCCAAGGAATATAAACTCGAACGTCCCTCCAAGAGTTACCCAAAGCGCAGGTTGCTACCCCGACTGGAGGAGGAAGCACCAAAACCTACATCTCCAGCGTATGACACGGCTGATCGGCCACCTCGTGGCCGCGACAGAGAGGCATTTCAGCCAAAAGCTCAGCCCGCACCCCAACGTCACTCAAATAAAAATGTCAAGGCATGGGGAAATACGTCAGACCTGCGAGACGTATTGGAGGACAAAGCAAAACACGCAAGATTGATCTACGAATCACGAGGGCGCGCCACTACGCGAGACGATAACCGTCGCGCCGGATACAATAAAAGTAAGTCCGGCCGGGCCGAACACAGCGGACAAGACTCATTTGAGCTGTGTCGCGATATAGCCTAGTACAGAGGCGCTGCACACCCCCTATGCTTCACAGACGAAGTAATGGATCACCAAATCCCAGAGGGTTTCAAACCCGTAAATATCGAATCATACGACGACACAACAGATCCTGCGGTATGGATCGAGGACTTCCTCCTGCACATCCACATGGCCCACGGTGACGATCTACACGCCATCAAATACCTCCCACTCAAACTCAAAGGA
This sequence comes from Triticum urartu, assembly GCF_056163025.1. Classification (NCBI taxonomy): domain Eukaryota; kingdom Viridiplantae; phylum Streptophyta; class Magnoliopsida; order Poales; family Poaceae; genus Triticum; species Triticum urartu. The sequence continues at coordinate 596,964,476 of NC_141874.1, forward strand.
CCAGCTTGACATTGGCTCAACAGTCTGCCAGCAGAATCCATTGGCTGTTGGGAAGATCTGGAAGCTGCATTCCTCGACAACTTCCAGGGCACTTATGTGCGACCACCAGATGCCGATGACTTGAGCCACATAATTCAACAGCCAGAGAAATCGGCCAGGCAATTCCGGACACGGTTCCTAACAAAGAAAAATCAAATCGTCGACTGTCCGGATGCAGAGGCCCTAGCAGCTTTTAAGCACAACATCCGCGACGAGTGGCTCACCCGGCACCTTGGCCAGGAAAAGCCGAAATCTATGGCAGCCCTCACGACACTCATGACCCGCTTTTGCGCGGGAGAAGACAGCTGGCTGGCTCGCAGCAATAACATATCAAAGAACCATGGTACTTCGGATACCAAGGATGGCACTGGCAGGTCACGTCGCAACAAACACAAGCGCCGCATCAACAACGACAATACCGAGGATACGACAGTCAATGCCGGATTCAAAGGCTCTAAACCCGGTCAGCGGAAAAAGCCATTCAAAAGAAGCACTCCGGGCCCGCCCAGTTTGGACCGAATACTTGATCGCTCGTGCCAAATACATGGCACCCCCGATAAGCCAGCCAACCACACCAACAGGGATTGTTGGGTGTTCAAGCAGGCCGACAAGTTAAATGCCGAAAACAAAGATAAGGGGTCACATAGCGATGACGAGGAGGAGCCCCGGCAGCCGAACACTGGAGGACAGAAGAGGTTCCCCCACAAGTGTGGATGGTGCACATGATATACGCAACCCACATCCCCAAGAGGGAGCGGAAGCGTGCGCTAAGGGACGTATATGCGTTGGAGCCAGTCGCCCCAAAGTTCAACCCATGGTCCTCTTGTCTGATCACCTTCGATCGCAGGGACCACCCCACTAGTATCCATCATGGCGGATTCGCCGCACTGGTCCTAGACCCAATCATTGACGGATTTCACCTCACTCGAGTCCTTATGGATGGCGGCAGCAGCCTGAACCTGCTTTATCAGGACACAGTGTGCAAAATGGGTATAGACCCCTCAAGGATCAAACCCACAAAAACGATCTTCAAAGGCGTCATACCAGGTGTAGAGGCTCATTGCACAGGCTCAGTCACACTGGAAGTGGTCTTCGGATCCCCGGATAACTTCTGAAGCGAGGAGTTAATCTTCGATATAGTCCCATTCCGCAGCGGCTATCATGCACTGCTCGGGCGAACCGCATTTGCGATATTCAATGCGGTACCGCATTATGCATACCTCAAGCTCAAGATGCCAGGACCTCGGGGGGTCATCACAGTCAATGGAAAAACAGAGCGCTCTCTCCGCACGGAGGAGCACACTGCGGCCCTCGTAGCAGAAGCGCAAAGCAGCCTCTTAAGGCAATCCACCAGTTCGACGATTAAAGACCTGAACACCTTCAAGCGCGCCCAGAGTAATCGGCAACAAGACCGCCTGGCACGTTCCGAGCTCGCATAGCAATGCGGCCCCCGCCCCAGTCCCAGCCAAACGGCGAAGTCTGTGCCACGTGTACACAATTACGCATTGAAAATACCATGGGCACAGGGGGGGAGGGGGCATGACTACGGCACGCCCCAAAACGCGGCTCAACCGCACTAGGGGCTTCCCGCTTTGTTATTTTTCTCTCTTTCAGGATTTTAATCTCTGTAAACCCTGTCTGGCAGTATGATTGACGGACACATGATGCAGCAACCAAGGAGGCAGAAAACTACGTCGCACCACGGAACTCCCAGGTGGATTCCGAGAACGAGTGAAATACTTGCTTTAAATACTATTCCTCAGCTTGCCCTTGGAAGGGACATGTCAAATAGTCCTACTTTTTGCTTATCGCACTACTTGTATCATTCTGCTTTAACGCATCTTTTTGAATAAACAATGCATAGCACTAGACTATTATCGCATTCTCTATTCTTCTTTATATATATATATGTTCATTCATGACATCCAGCACCCGTACACTCTGGTACGGCCAATACGCTAGGGGCTTAAGCATACCCCATAATACGGCGTGAGAAGTCCGAGCACTTTCGACAGTGCGGCACCCCGAACTTATAGCATTATATGCATCAGCTCCGAATCATGTCTTGGGTCAATAGTTGGGTTTGCCCGACTCCCATGTTTTGGTACCTTACGTTCCGCTATATCGGCTAAGGTAGCACTGGGAGAACTACTGCGATTGTGCCCCGGTTCAGCTGGGCTAAGCACCTCAGTAGAGAAAGCTAAAACTGACTGTCATGATAAGGCGAGAGTTGGTCGCTGTTCGAGAGGTTTCGAGTCCCTAAAGACTTATGCTGCTTAGAGCGAGGAGTCGGCTTTGTCCGGCTTAAGGCGTTTATAGCGCCCCGAATTCGGCCTTCCGAATACTAGGGGCTTCGCCAAAATTTAAAATTGTAAAATTCTATGGCTAAGTGAGAGTGATAAAGCGTTATAGTCTGATTGCCTTGTTCATTGTGCTGAGCACCTCCCTCGAAGGACCCAAAAACGGGAAAAAGAGTGCTCAGGTTTATCCCGAACACCCCAGCACTCGTGGCATGGGGGCAGAAGCCGACGACTAGCCATCTCTCAGATTTGATAAACAGCCAAAGAGAAGGTAATATTTTAAATTCAAACAAGCGTTGCATAGCGCATATGAACAAGTTTTCATAATACAGGATCACACGAGCAAGTTCATTCAAAAATCACATCCTTCTCACACTCGTCCACCACAAGACGGGCACCCTTCAGGACACCCTCATAATACATTTCGGGGTGGCAATGCTGCTTGCCCTGCGGCGGCCCCTCCTTCACCAGCTTCTCAGCGTCCATCTTGGCCCAGTGCACCTTTGCACGTGCAAAAGCTCGGCGGGCACCTTCGATACAGACGGACCGCTTGATGACTTCCAGCCATGGGCAGGCATCCACAAGCCGCCTCACCAGGCCAAAGTAGCTGTTGGGAAGGGAGTCGCCAGGCCACATCCGGACAATAAAGCCCTTCATGGCCTGTTCGGCCGCCTTGTGCAGCTCAACCAGTTGCTTCAGCTGGTCGCTCATAGGCATCAGGTGTTCGGTCCCAGTATACTGAGACCAGAACAACTTCTCCGTCGAGCTTCCCTCCTCGGCCTGGTAATATTTCATGGCATCTGACACGCTGCGGGGCAAATCTGCGAATGCTCCTGGAGAGCTCCGGACTCGGGTAAGTAACAAGTAATTTACTTTCACATGCTTGCTTTGCATATTGAATGCCTTACCCGCCGCTATCTTCCTCATCGCCTCAATCTCCTGGAGGGCCTTTTGGGCTTCAGCCTTGGCATTCTTTGTGCTCTCGAGGGCCGCGGCAAGCTCAGACTCTCGCGTCTTTGAGTCAAGCTCCAAAGCCTCGTGCTTCTTCACGAGAGCCTGGAGCTCTTGCTGCACCTCGCCCACCCGTGCCTCTTGCTTTTCCCGCTCGGTGCGCTCCTTGGCTGCTTTGTTTTCAGCCTCGGACAACGCTTGCTTCAGGGTTGCCACTTCGGTCGTGGCCCCTGGCACATTCATGATGATCCTGTCATTTCGCAACCACATTTTCTTTTATATATAGACAAGGTATTACTTACCTTTGTTCTCCTCGAGTTGCCTCTTGGCAAGGCCGAGCTCTTTCTCAGACCCCTTGAGGTCCTGCTTCAATGCGGCGACCTCCGCAGTCAGTGCGGCAGAGGTCAGCAGCGAAGCCTGCATACGCATACAGACATACTTATATTAGACTCCTGCACATATTATTTGATCCTCTATTCGGCTTTTCTTTGTGAACACCAAACAGAGCATCAGGGGCTACTGTCTATGCGGTAATATTTTCCTATATTTTTTACTTACCTCAAAGCCTGATAGAAGGCTGGCACAGGCCTCAGTCAGTCCGCTCTTGGCGGACTGAACCTTCTTGATCACCGCACTCATAATAGTGCGGTGCTCTTCGTCGATGGAAGTGCCGCGAAGCGCTCCCAGCAGGTTGTCCGGTGCCTCTGGACGGATAGAGGTCACCGGCACGGGCGTCTTGCCCCTTTTGGAAGGGGGCCGCCTGTCCGAGTCCGGAACCACTGGAGGTTCCGGTGCGGTGTTCGGCTGAGGGCCGAACTTGGAGCCCCCGGGAGCCTTGCTCCCTTTACTCCTGGAGTCCGGAAGGTCGCCTTGAGGCGCCTCCGGGACTGTCTCCCCCCGGCTCGGTGCCCCTTGAGACAATACCTTAGCATTGTCCGTAGGGTAAGGATAGGAGGCGGTTGGAAGTGTATCACTATTCATGTCCGACGAGTCCAAGGAACCGTCCGACGATGATACATCGAGACGGGCTTGGGGCGGACTGCATAATCATATTCGACGTTAGGAGAAGAAGTGTGACAAAGGTATGCTATGAGTTACTCTGGTATCCGAATACTTACGACTTCACTAGGGGCTTGGCCCTGAGCAGCCACTCGTCTTCGCCGTCGGCGGCAGTGGTGGAGCAGTCGGGAAGGAGAGTCCTTCCCTTCTTGGACCCTTTGGCCTCCCCGGTTGGGGCTGCCTTCCTTTTCTTGTCTCCCCTGGCTGGAGGGGGAGAATCTTCATCTTCCTTCTCCTCGTTTTCACGGGAGGAGTGTGTCTCGGTGTTATCGGACGATGAGTCCGATACCACCTGGCGCCGGGAACTCTTTTGGGTTCCCTTGGCCTTCTTCTTGGTCTTCTCCGGCACCTCATAAGGAGCCAGAGTTCGCATCTCCGTCAGGAGAGCGTCCGCAGTGTCTTCGGGCAGAGGGGCCGGACAGTTAATCTGCTCCGATGTCTCCACCCAGTCCTGTCAAAGGCATGGGAGCTTAGACCCCCACATCGTTAAGCTATGGGAAATAAACACCCTACCAGATGTACAGAACTTACCGGATTCGCAGGGCGCTTCGCGCTTAGCCCGCGGTCCTCGGTAAGAGAAGGAGGGACCTCGGCACCCTTAAACAGCACCCTCCAGATGTCCTTATGCGTCGTGTCGAAGAGCTCGCTTAGAGTCTGGTGCTGGGCCGGGTCGAACTCCCGTAAGTTGAAATCCCGTTGTTGACACGGGAGGATCCGGCGGAAGAGCATGACCTGGACTATGTTGACAAGCTTAAGTTTCTTGCTTGTCATGTTCCGGATACACTTCTGGAGTCCGTCCAGCTCCACCGAAGAGCCCCAAGACAGGCCCTTCTCCTTCCAGGAAGTGAGCCGCGCGGGGACTCCGGATTGAAACTTGGGGGCCGCCACCCAGTTGGTGTCGCGCGGCTCGGTGATGTAGAACCACCCCGATTGTCACCCCTTTACGGTCTCCAAGAAGGAGCCCTCGAGCCATGTAACATTGGGCATTTTTCCCACCATGGCTCTGCCGCATTCCTCTTGTTGGCCGCCTACTACCTTCGGCTTGATATTGAAGGTCTTCAGCCATAGGCCGAAGTGGGGCCGAATGCGGAGGAAAGCCACGCACACGGCGATGAACGCCGAGATGTTGAGGATGAAATTCGGGGCCAGATCATGAAAGTACAGCCCGTAATAGAACATGAGGCTGCGGACGAATGGATGGAGGGGAAACCCCAATCCGCGGATGAAATGGGGGAGAAAAACCACCCTTTCATGAGGTTCCGGGGTAGGGACGATCTGCCCCGCGGCTGGCAGCCGGTGCGCGATATCCGCGCTAACTATCCGGCTCCACGTAGCTTTTTGATGTGTCCCTCCGTGACAGAGGAGGCCATCCACTTGCCTCCCGCTCTGGACATGGTTGGAGAGAGTTGTGGAGAAGGATGCGGACTTGGGCGCTGGAGCTCGAGTGCGCGAGAATGGATGAGCAAGGAGGAAGAAGGCGTGGGTAGAAAAAGGTGAGACCTTATCCCTTTATAAGGGCGGACGAAACTATGCGCCCCCCACCAGCCTGGTAAAACTGCTTATCCCCCAAGCACCGTAATTGGTGGCACGGTTGGGTTACCCACGCCCGTATTGATGAGAATCCCGTAATAAGGGGGACACGATCTCTGCTTTGACAAGACGTGTCGAGAAACCACCTTGCGTTATGTGCGGGGCTGGTTAAAGAAAAACGGTTCGAATAATTACCGGGCCATGGCATGATGTCATGCTGCCAAAACGTGTTAGTAGATTAGATTTGTGGAAATATTATTCTCTCTACGGTGGTATGTGGAACTTATTTTGCAGGGTCGGACACTATCCTTGTATTCAAACTCTTCTGTGGTGTATCCGGAGGAGGAACCCGCCTTGCAATGCCGAAGACAACACTGCGCGCCGGACTCATCGTCATTGAAGCCTGGTTCAGGGGCTACTGAGGGAGTCCTGGATTAGGGGGTCTCCGGACAGCCGGACTATATCCTTTGGCCGGACTGTTGGATTATGAAGATACGAGATTGAAGACTTCGTCCCGTGTCCGGATGGGACTCTACTTGGCGTGGAAGGCAAGCTAGGCAATACGGATATGTATATCTCCTCCTTTGTAACCGACCTTGTGTAACCCTAGCCCCCTCCGGTGTCTATATAAACCGGAGGGTTTTAGTCCGTAGGACAACATACAATCATACCATAGGCTAGCTTCTAGGGTTTAGCCTCTCCGGTCTCGTGGTAGATCAACTCTTGTACTACTCATATTATCAAGAATAATCAAGCAGGACGTAGGGTTTTACCTCCATCAAGAGGGCCCGAACCTAGGTAAAACATCGTGTCCCTTGCCTCCTGTTACCATCCGCCTTAGACGCACAGTTCGGGACCCCCTACCCGAGATCCTCCGGTTTTGACACCGACACACCTAGTTTAAAAGGAAAAAAGGCGGTACACTCACAGCACTCCTGTCGCGGTCGCATTGCACCCCACACACGTTCAGTCCTACACACGGCTCACGCAAACGTAACACGCTTCGGCTTGCCTCTTCACTGACACGTGGGACTGCACTTGGAGAAACCGACCATGCGCCAAACTCCCCCCGCCCACCGCGCGAAAATCCTCCCCCCACACCCAAAAATTCCCCCCAAATCTGATTCAACCGCCCTTCGGCCAACTAGCCAATAATATTCCCCAAACCCCCTCCCCCCCTGCCCCCCTCCACTCCATTCGCTCCGCCAAAGTCGCCCTCCCCGCTGCGCCGATACGTCAGCACCGTGGTTCGGCGATCCTCTCGCTCCCACAGTATGCTCTCGTAGACTGCCGTCCTCTAGCCGCGCCGCCACCTCTGGCTACGTTCTTGTGGAGGCACATGGCGGTCAGCGCCGCCACCACTGGTGACGTTCGTGTGGAGACGCACATCGGTCAGCTTCTCCCACGATACGCGCATTCTAGACTGAGGCCCCGTTCATGTCGGTGTAGCGCTGAATGTTAGCTGATAGACGCTGTTAATCTCACTGTTTTCCGAAGTAGTTTATTGTCAATATGCTCTGCTTAAGAAGCTTCCTTGCCCTGTTCTGCACTCAATCTGCTTAGCTGAGATGGCATGCCAAGGCTGATTAGTTGCTAAAATATCCTGCCATATATTTATTGTGACGTAGATTGCCATGGTCTAGTAGCCAATCTGTTAGCTGAAATAGCTCTACACCGTTTTATACTCGATCTTTGTTGCTGCGATGGCCTTCGATAGTTCGATGGCTGTGTGCTCGGCCTCATTGACTGCTGAATTAGCCTGCCATAATTTGACACTCAAATCTGTTTGCTAAATTAGCTTTACATACATTTCGTTACTTAGATATGCTCGTCCAAATATCTTGCCATAGCTTTAGACATCGACCTAGGTATTTTTTTCTGGACTTCATAAAAAAGCATATATGTTTTTCCTGTAATATCTATTAGAAGAACTAATTTGTATGTCTAACAGATGGACAGGACTTGGATAACTTCTGCTCGAAGATTCTCCGCTGCATATGTCGAGGGGGTTGAAAACTTCATGAACTTTATCAGAGCTGAGTACGGTGGTCCGAAATCAGATGTGCTCTGCCCGTGTAGCAGTTGTATGAATTCAGTTACAAGACCCCAGTCAACTATGCAAAATCATCTACACTTGTATGGGATGTCGGTCACATATACTAGGTGGGTTCATCATGGTGAAGCTGTGAACGTCAATGTTATTGACTACGTGGAAGCAGCAGATCACCATCTTGATCTGCCTGATGCTCAGGTGGAAGAGGAGGAGGAGGTGGTGGCGGCGGAGCCAGTGAGTTTGACCAACATTGAAACAATGCTACGAAATGCTCGTGCATTCCGTGAGCTTTCACCTGCAAAAGAAAAACGATGGGCCCGCATGTTGGAACAATGCAACATTGCTGTCACCCTAGGAAATAAGCTATCGGTATTCTCAGCTATGGTCACCTTTCTTCAGGTGAAGACATCTGAGCGAATGACCAACAAATCATTCGATGCGATGTTGGCTGCTTTCCGCAAATCTTTCCCAGATGCGTCTGAGCTGCCACACACCTACAGTAAAATGAAGAATTTCCTTCGTGCAGTTGGAATTGGATATGATATGATCCATGTTTGTAAGAATAATTATGTTCTATTCTGGAAGGATTATGCCAACTTAAGTGAATGCCCGAAATGCAAATCATCAAGATGGAAAGATGACGATGCTGTGAAGAGGATTCCTCATAATGTTCTGAGACATTTTCCAATTACACCAAGATTGCAGAGGTTGTTTCATGATGCTGAAACAAGAGAGGATGTACTGTGGCATTCTAGGAACCAGGAGTACAGAGATCAGAATGTAATGAGCCATCCATCTCATGGTAGTGAGTGGAAAAGCTTCAATGATAAACACAAAGAGTTTGCTGCTGACCCGAGAAACATTAGACTTGGCTTAGCTTCAGATGGATTTAACCCATTTGGCCACCAGAGCGCCACATATAGCATGTGGCCAGTGCTTGTTATCCCTTACAACATGCCTCCAAATGTCTGCACCAAAGAATCAAACTACATGATGGCCTTGCTCATCCCAGGTCCAAAAAGTCCTAGAAAGGATTTTTATTTGTTCATGGAGCCTCTTGTGGAGGAACTTCAACAGCTATGGAAGGGTGTTCTCACTCGAGACCTATATAGAAGCCCACCAGCTGATTTCTTTCTGCATGCTGTTATAATTTGGTGCATCCATGATTATCCGGCTTTGGGCACTATGTCAGGGCGAACGACACATGGTTACAATGCATGTGTTCACTGTGACAGGAATCTGCTGTCATACGCAATACTTAGCAAGATCTATTACATTGGACGCCGTCGTTTCCTTGCCAAGGACAAGCCGCATCCTAGAAAATACCGAAGACATGTATTCAATGCAAAGCATGAAAACTGTGATGCGCTAAAGAGGCTCACCGCCGATGAGTTGCAAGTGGAATTAGAGAAGGTCAGGCATATCACACCAGGAAACCATCCTGGTAATGGTAGCGGGAAAAGGAAGCGTGGCAGGGTAGAAGAGAGATTATTGTTTACCCGCAGGTCCACTTTGTGGGACTTGGAGTATTGGAAAGATTTGGATCTGCGGCATAATCTTGATGTGATGCACAACGAGAAAAATATATGTGACAGCATTATCGACACACTTCTTAATATTGAAGGCAAGACGAAAGATACCTTAAAATCTAGGATTGATTTGACACACCTGGGTATCAGAAAGGATTTGCAGGTGCAAGATGAAGGTAAACCACGGGATATGGCACCAGCTGTGTACGTCTTGGACAAGGTAAAAAGAAAAGAATTTTGCGAGGTCCTGTCATGTGTGAGATTCCCACATGGATTTGCTTCCAACCCTGAGAGGAGAGTCAGTGCAGATGGAAACAAGGTACAAGGGTTGAAAACTCATGACTGCCACATCCTACTTCAAAGGGTTTAACCTGTTATCCTTAGAGGATTGGGCCGCCCTGACTTATACAGAGCAGTTGCAGAGTTGGGACAATTCTTCAGGGAACTCTGTAGTAGGAATATCAGGATAGATGCTTTGGAGCGTCTTAGAGACAATATACCAACTATCCTATGCGACCTTGAGAAGATATATCCTCCAGCCTTCTTTGATGTGATGGTGCATTTGGCTGTTCATCTACCTGATGAGGCACTACTTAGAGGTCCAGTACAGTATGGCTGGGTGTACCCTATTGAAAGGCGGCTAGGCACTTTCAAGGGCTATGTTAGGAACAGAGCTAGACCCGAGGGTTCCATTGCAGAGGCCTACATTGCTACAGAAGCATTGACATTCTGCTCAAAATACATTGAAACAGCTGATCAGCTTAGCAAAGAGGTGGGTGAAGACAATCCCGGGCTCAATGTTTTCGATTATTTTGTTCGAGTTACAGGGAAGAGTCGACAAGAGGACAAACCTAAAGATTTGGACAAAATGGTTTGGTATGTGTTGAATAACTGTCCTGAGATACTACCTTATATCAAGTAAGTGCAGCACTGCAGCTTATACATCGTAATCTACTAAACCTGCAGCACATTCTTATATATTTAGATGTTTGACACGATCACTATGTTGTGCAGCATCTGCAAAGAGGAGTTACTACAGGAAAATCCAAGAAACATTGACAAACTGGTTATGGCAGGATTTGCGAAATGGTTCAAGAACCATGTAAGCTTTTGAAGTACACTGTCAGTTTTTTTAATATATTGAGTACATAAGATGATCAACTTGTCTATTTTCTAACCATAGGTTAAGAAGATGCGGGAGGATGGGCAGACAGTTGATGATGCCCTTTACTCACTAGCGATGGGTCCTGATACTCGGGTAAGACATTATGAATCTTGCGTTGTTGGAGATGTGCGCTACAACACCCTTGCACGAGATGAAGGCAGGAAGACACAAAACAGTGCCATCATGAGCACAGATACGTATGACAAAGAGACAACTAAAATGTATGCTAACATAATAGATATTGTTTAGTTGCAGTATATCTCCAGTTTCGAGGATCATCGGTGTGTGGTTCTGTTGTGCCGTCGTTGGTATAACCTGTTTTCCAGGATCGCAAAACCCAGAGCTGATGATTATTTCAAATCCATCAATGTCAAGGCGGCGTACCAGACCAACGAGCCTTTTATTTTGGCAAATCAAGCAACACAGATATTTTTCTTGGAAGACACATTTGCACGTAGCGATGACTGGAGAGTATTGCAAAGGTTTGAGCAGAGAAATTCGTTTAATGAAGTTGCACAACAAGATGATGCTTACACTGCTCCTGATGTACAAGATAACATAGATGTTCCTAATATCTTTGAGAACCATCACGTCAATGACGCCGGCGAAAAGATTGCCTGTCGTGCTATGGACATACAAGAGTTCATCAAGAAGAAGCCAACGTTCGAGGACGTTGAGGACGAAGAAGAAGATGACACCATGGGGAATTATGATTCAGACTGATACACATGGCGAAGATGTTGACGCTGCTACTGCGGATGATGATTACATTGCTTTTGTCGTATTTGCCCATCAGAAGACATTTTTTTATCTACTATGTGAAATTGTGTTTGCTATGACAACTGAAACCTGATGAACATGTTGTTTAGTATTTTGCTGTGAGAACATCACTTGTTATGTATGCTGATTTGTGTTTGGTGATTGTATGACAACTAAAACATGATGACATTGTTGTTTAGTTGTACTCATATTTGGCTGTGAAACTTGAATTTGATGACATAGTTTGCTGTTGGACTGCAATTTGCTCGACGTCTTCGAATGAGACCAAAGCTGACCCGACAGGGCCTCTGCTATTTATTTATTTATATGAGCAAAAGGGGATACCCCCTGATTTCCGTTAATAGAAATCATTAGATGTTCACAACACTACGCCCAGCCTGCTACACATGTTTCATTCATTACTAGTTTCAGCAAAGTGCTTGTGTCGTAGCCACTGAATACATCACGAGTGCTACATACACTGGAAATAAAGAGATAATCATCCTACAGAGCACATCGATTTTCCCATTATCTTCACAAGCTCTTTCATCTCCTCATTGCTGTCAAGGCTGTTCAGCAGTTGTTGCTTGGCCATGATCAGAGGAACTGCATCTTTAACCTTCTGCTCTGCATCTTCCTCTTCTGCCGTTCCTTCAGTTACTTGTCCAACACCCCAACCTGCTGGTATTGGGATTCCTCGACTAACCAAATAATCAGCGTAGTTGCATTCCCCCACATGAGCAACTTCCCAGAAATACAAATCACACGCATCTTCCATTTTCTGCATGAATCAAATTGGAAGATCATCAACCAAACAATTAAAAAAATCAGCAACTGAAAGCAACAGAACAACACTTAAACATATTATTACCCCATGATTCGGGCATTTGTAGAAGACTCGGCCAGGGTTGCGTATTGTGGTTGAGACGCGACAGATGACTCTGCGTGATTTGCAGCAGTGGCACCACACCAACGGCAGTGGATTGCGATGAGCAATCGGCTATGGTGCACGTGCCGGTGGGGGTGTGATGAGACCCACAGGTGATGGTACGGGTGGCGACTTGGCGCATATCTGGTTGTTGCCTGCTGAAGAGCAGGTGGATGAGCAGCCAGCGGACATGGTTGCTGCGGCCAGAGCTTCTGATGCTAGGCAGAGTAAGTAGAGAAGAGGAGAAGCGAACGTTGGATATGTCAGTTTCATTACTTGCAGAGTAGCATAGCACCATATATAGTCATAGTCTAGGTTTGGATTCGAACCAGCTACAGGAGCATGTCTTTCTTTTTTCTAAAATTCGGCAACGTCTCTTTACTGGTACACTAGCTTGTTCTGTACGCCTTCCCAAGTCTTTGATTTTCTTTCCCTTTTTTTGCGGGGAAGGAAGGAGGACAAAATTGAGAGTTCCTGGGACTCGAACCCAAGACCTCTTGGTTGAAAAACAAGGGTGCTAGTCACTTACGAACGTTCCCTGTGAGGAGGACGGCAGACGAACGCATTTTCCTCGCAGTTTTCTTCCTATATATAAAAAGTATGCTACTTGGTGTCCGCTTAGTGAACAAACGATTGTGCCAACCTTGACCATTGGATTGACATTCAACGTCTGTCGCGTTTCTCCAGTCTCTTCTTCCTCGAGCCGCCAAAGCTAAACCAGCGCCGGCGGGACCGCCTGCTCCCGCCTCCCACGGTTGGCTGTGATCTTCCCCGGCTCCTGTTCATTCCCGTCTGAGGCCTCACCATCGTCCTCCGCCTTGGTTCGCTCACCGCGGCGCCGCCCTCCGGTGTTGTCAACATGGTCAACAACCGAGAGGAATAAGGAGATGACTGTACATGGTGAGGATGACAGTGGGGACCCAGCATCGCGAAGTAATTTTGTTTTTTCGGGACGGAGAAGGGTATCAACTGGGTTGTGCGGGACCCGTGGCCCGTCTAGCCCAGGCTTTTATTTCATATGTTTAGCACATGACCAGCCCAGTTTGTTTTTTTCCTTTCTGAAAATGGCTAGCCAGCTATTTTGTTTTTTGCAGATTAACCAACGTAGGCCTACTTGCTTTTCTACGCCCTGCTGGGCCAGAAATCTTTCAAGACGAGGAGGGATGCATTTTGCCCAGAAAATGGGCTATAAGTAATAAGAAATGGGCTATAAGTAATAATAAATGGGCTGTAAAATAAAAAAATTCAGCAAACAGGCAATTAGTTCCAAAATACTGTTTTCTTTCGGATTTTGATATTTTAAATTTCATTGTTTTTGTGCGGGTAAAATTTCATTGAATTTAAATTAAGGTATATTTAGATTTAAAATTAATTTGAATCTGGCTAGAAATTTCGGGCTGTATGCTATTTGGGACAGATTTGGAGGCTGACTTGTGGGTCTACTAGGTTGACGTGTACTTTGGCTTTGTCCACTTAGTCCACAAACGATTCTAGCAGCAGTGACCGTTGGATGTTAATCCAACGGCCGTGCTGCTTTTTCAATATCTGATCTTCTTGCTCCAGCCGCCCAAACCAGCTCCGGTGGGACTGCCTGCTCCCGCCTCCCATGGCCGGCTGTGCTTCCGCACAGGCCGCACCTCTCCACCCTACTTCATTGCTGGCCAGGCCATTCCTCTACTCACCCACACCTCCTGTTATTTTCCGGCGACGGCAGCCGGACCAGTAAACCCTCGTACTCCCCATCACGTGGGCAACCATTACCGAGTCTTCCCTAGCTCCGTGTCGTTCCCTTCCTAGGCCTCGCCGTCGTCCACCGCCATGGTGCTCTCGGCGCGGCCTGGTCAACGTGGTCAACGAACAACATCCATCGGCCGTGGACTGTACGCGCAAAATAATGATTCCTCCACCTGACAGCTGGGACCCACCGGAAGGGCCTCTGTATTTCGCGAAAAAACGTTCCCCCCGCTAACATGTCGGACCCACCAGCTATATCTTTGCACGCAAGGAAGTGCCTTCTTATTACGCACAAAAAAATGAATACCCCCTGCTAGCTGGGACCCACCATAGTGGGAGGATGACTTGTGGGCCAACTAAGTTGACGGGGACGGAGGGCTTTGTTAACTTAGTCAATATGAATGATTCTAGCTCCAGTGACCGTACGATGTCCATCCAACGACCGTAGTGCTTCTTCAACCTCTGGTCTTCTTGCTCCAGCCGCCCAAAGCAGTGCCGGTCGTGCCGCATGCTCCTGCCTCCCGTGGCCGGCTGTGCTGCCGCGGAGGCCTCACCGCCCCTACTATTCCCACCGCTGGCCAGGCCCTGCGGCGACGTCAGCCTCACACCGCAGCCGAACTAGTGAACCCTCGTACTCCTCTCTGCGCGGGCTTCCACTGCTGCGTCTTCCCCGGCCCCGCGTCGTCCCCTTCCTAGGCCTCGCCATCGTCCACCGCCATGGTGCTCTCGGTGCGGCCTGGTCAACATGGTCAAGGAACGACTTCCATCGGACGTGGACTGTATGTGGAGAGGCTGACAGCTGGGTCCACGGCCGTAACAAGGAAGTGCCTACTTATTACGCGGAAAATAATGATTCCTCCACCTGACAGCTGGGACCCACCGAACATGCCACTGTATTTTGCAGAAAAAACGTTTCCCCCTGACTGCTAGGACCCACCAGCTTCATCTTCGCACGCAAGTGCGTCCGGGCAAAAAAAAAACGATTTGCCCCCCTGACTACTGGGACCCACCAGCTACACCTTTGCACGCAAGGAAGTGCGTCCGGGCGAAAAAATGATTCGCCTCCCTTACTACTGGGACCCATCGGCTACATCTTCGCACGCAAGGAAGTGTGTCGAGGCAAAAAAAATGATTCGCCCCCATGGCTGCTGGGACCCACCAGTTACATCTTCGCAGGCAAGGAAGTGCCTGACAGTCGGGACCCACCTGGTCGAAGCTTACTGTCATTCTGGTCGCGAACGTGTACGTACATACTGGTCGATGTAGAGGCGCGCACGTGTCGTAGTAGAGGCGCGCACGTAGCATGTACACGTACGTACAACAGCCAGGGTGCAAGAAAGAAAATACGACCACGTATGTGTACATATGGGCGGGGTCTCGAACGCCTACTCACGCATACGTACGGCCAGGGCTCGTGTACATGGCTGGGTCGGAACAGAGAAACAGCGTCGTCGTGTTCATGGGGAGGCAACGGAATGCGTCGTGTTCATGGGGGGCAACATAATGCGTCGTGTTCATGGGGAGGCAATGGAATGCGTCATGTTCATTGGGAGGCAACAGAACGCGTGGGAGCCAACCGGCTGGGTCGGAACGGAACGCGTGGTCGTGTTCATCGGGAGGGCTTGGACGGAACAGGCGATGGAAACGACGCCTGGCGTACCGCAAAACGGAGGAAACAGACCTCCTACGTTCGGAACGGGGTCCTGTTGATCGGGAGGGGTGTGGCATACCGCAAAACGGAGGAAACGGACCTCCTACGGTCGAAACGGGGGTCCTGTTGATCGGGAGGGGTGTGGTGTACCGCAAAACAAACGAAATGGACCTCCTACGGTCGAAATGGGGGTCCTGTTGATCGGGAGGGGTGTGGCGTACCGCAAAACGGACGAAACGGACCTCCTACGGTCGAAACGGGGGTCCTGTTCATCGGGAGGGGTGTGGCGTACCGCAAAACAGGACTCCACGGGATACTGTTCATCTCCACCATCGACCTCCTCCAGCCTCCACGGGCTACCGTCGACCTCCTCCAACCTCCACAGGCTCCTATTCATCCAGCCTCCGCCGCGCGCTACTCCACCGGCTACTGTTCAACCACCCCTCCACGGGCACCCCTCCACCATCTACTGTTCATCCAGCCCTCCACACCACGGGGTCCTGTTCAACCACCCCTCCACGGGCACCCCTCCACCGTCTACTGTTCATCCAGCCCTCCACACCATGGGGTCCTGTTCATCCAGAGGCAACGCCACCGCTCACTGTTCATCCACCCCCCAAAACGCTCACTATTCATCCAATCGATCGGCTTCAGTTAGCAGCAGTAGCGAAGGAATCGCTCGATCGGGTTTAGTTAAGAGCCATCGATCGATCGCTCGGGTTCAGTAATGTGTAGCCTGCAGTGCAATCGCTCGGGTTCATTTAGAGCCCAACGCCTCGCTCGGGTTCAGTTAGAGCCAACGCCTTGCACACACGCGCATACGTGTACGAGAGAAACGCGCATCGCTCGGCCCCCGACCTCCCACCGTAACCGGGAACTCCCCGAAATTTTCCTCCCCCTCGCTTCTACCACAGTTTTTTCCGTCATGGACGGCCCAAAGAATGTTATGCAGCTGCGTCTCCAGCCCGCCCAGGACGAAAAGCCCATTTTCTGTCATGATTTTTTGTCATAGAAGTAGGAGCCCACCACATCTATGATGATACCGGGTTTTGTCACAATTATCGTCATAGAAGTGTCATATGTATGACCGAATTTTTTTTCGTTCGGCCCAAAATGTCACGGATGTGTCTTTTTTTTGTAGTGGGAACAATAAAAAATTATAGATACGCTCGAGTCGTATCAAGCATCCCCAAGCTTAATTCCTACTCGTCCTCGAGTAGGTAAATGATAAAAATAGAATTTTTCATGTGGAATGCTACCTAACATATTTATAAATGTAATCTCTTTACTGTGGCATGAATGTTCAGATCCGTATGATTCAAAACAAAAGTTTAATATTGACATAAAAACTATAATACTTACAACATACTAACAAGACAATTATGTCTTCTCAAAATAACATGGCCAAAGAAAGCTTATCCCTACAAAATCATATAGTCTGGCTATGCTCCATCTTCATCACACAAAATATTTAAATCATGCACAACCCCGATGACAATCCAAGCAATTGTTTCATACTTTTTGATGTTCTCAAACTTTTTCAACTTTCACGCAATACATGAGCGTGAGCCATGGACATAGCACTCGGTGGAATAGACGGTGGTTGTGGAGAAGACAAAAAGAAGGAGATAGTCTTACATCAACTAGGCGTATCAATGAGCTATGGAGATGCCCATCAATAGATATCAATGTGAGTGAGTAGGGATTGCCATGCAATGGATGCACTAGAGCTATAAGTTTATGAAAGCTCAACAAGAAACTAAGTGTGTGTGCATCCAACTCGCTTGCTCACGAAGACCTAGGGCAATTTGAGGAAGCCCATCATTGGAATACACAAGCCAAGTTCTATAATGAAAAATTCCCACTAGTATATGAAAGTGAATATAGGAGACTCTCTATCATGAAGATCATGGTGCTACTTTGAAGCACAAGTGTGTAAAAGGATAGTAGCATTGCCCCTTCTCTCTTTTCTCTCATCATTTTCTATGGGTCTTCTCTCATTTTTTTGGCCTCTTTTTTTCGTTTGGAGTCTCATCCCGACTTGTGGGGGAATCATAGTCTCCATCATTCTTTCCTCACATCGGACAATGCTCTAATAACGAAGATCATAACACTTCTATTTACTTACAACTCAAGAATTACAACTCGATACTTAGAACAAAATATGACTCTATATGAATGCCTCTGGCGGTGTACCGGGATGCGCAATGAATCAAGAGTGACATGTATGAAAGAATTATGAACGGTGGCTTTGCCACAAATACGATGTCAACTACATGATCATGCAAAGCAATATGACAATGATGGTGCGTGTCATAATAAACGGAATGGTGGAAAGTTGCATGGCAATATATCTCGGAATGGCTATGGAAATGCCATAATAGGTAGGTATGGTGGCTGTTTTGAGGAAGGTATATGGTGGGTTTATGGTACTAGCAAAAGTTGCGCGGCACAAGAGAGGCTAGCAACGGTGGAAGGGTGAGAGTGGGTATAATCTATGAACTCAAAATTAGTCATAAAGAACTCCCATACTTATTGCAAAAATCTATTAGCTATCGAAACAAAGTACTACATGTTGGGGAACGCAGTAATTTCAAAAAAAATCCTACACACACGCAAGATCATGGTGATGCATAGCAACGAGAGGGGAGAGTATCATCTACGTACCCTCGTAGACCGTAAGCGGAAGCGTTATGACAACGCGGTTGATGTAGTCATATGTCTTCACGATCGATCGATCTAGCACCGAAGGTATGGCACCTCCGCGATCTGCACACGTTCGGCTCGGTGACGTCCCGCGAACTCACGATCTGGTAGAGCTTCGAGGGAGAGCTTCGTAAGTGTAACATCCTAAATTTTCAATTTGGAATGTTATACATTAGATCATCATGCATATCATATTTTATTTGCTTTTGGGTTTTGATCCTAGAAAATTCTAAGCAACTCAAGGACCCACGGAGAGAGTTGGGGATTTCGTTATTTTCATATTTGAGTTTTCTCAAATTTTGAAAATAGGATCATTTGATTTTATTTATTTTATCATCGATTATTTCTATTATAAAAATATGAGAGAGGGAATAAAATGAATTTTCCAAAATATAGAAATATTGAGGATTTAATAATAAAATCAAATAAGATTTATTTTGGAGTTTTTCGATGTTTTTATTTGAATTTAGGAAAAAAACGCGTTTTTCAAAATTGCATTTGGGGCCCAAATAAATGTTCACTTTGTCGGGCTTGATTTTAGAAGCCCGAGAAAATTTATTTCGGGATTTTTGGAGTCCGTTTGGTATTTCTTTTTATTTTTCTTCCGAGCGTAATTATATATATAAAAAAAATGAAACCGACCTTGGGCCGTGCCCGAGCGGGACTCCGCCCGGGGGACGCCCTTAAATAGCGCCGCACCCGAGCCCCCAGCCCATAACCACCGCCGCCGCCAGCCCACCCGCCCACCGCCGCCGCCGCCAGCCCACCTGCCCGCCGGAGCCGCCGCCGCGACGCGCGTCGCCCGAGGTTCGCCGCCGCCTCGAAATCCGTGCCGTTTAAAAAAAACCAATTGGTTTTCGTCGGTTTTATTTTCGGTTTTTCTTAGGTTTTTTTATTTTTTTATTTTAATTTTTTTTCGGATTAGGTTAATTAACGATTTAATCCGTTCGTCGTTTTTCTTTTTCGTCGGATTTTTCCGCGGTTATTTTCTGATCGCGATTTGTGATCCGATTTTCGTTTTAGTATAACTTTTCGCTCGTTTATCGGAATCAGGCGATTCAAGCGCCTGGAGTTTCATCTCGAAACCCTCTATCCGAATAATCAACTTAAACAAGTTTTTGCTACTGTAAAATTTGACTTAGATCCAGATTACTAGAACGAAGTTGTTTTCTTTCGCCGTTTGACTTTCTTTGCTTCATTCGATTTGATTCTTTTTGCCAACCGGAGTTCTTAAGTTGAACCTTCTGGTTAGATCTCTTATTTGAGTTTTACCCATGCATTAGATGAGTACTTATTGTATGCTTGTTTGTTTGTCTGCGATAGAGTACCCGGATTGCGCCGCCTGTCACTTCGAATCGTTAGGTTTCTCGGATCATCAGCAAGGCAAGTAACACTTTGATCATACCTTTTCTACTACCCAGTTTTATTGCATTAGATCAATCCTCACACATTGCATGATTAGGATCTAATTAAATTGTGGGATGGGAAGTAGATGAGGTAGAACCTATTACCTGTTTATTATCAAACCTTTGGGAGTTACTTCTACGTTTGCTTATTATGCCATGCTATGCTAGTAGACGTGGATTGGGTGAGTGAAATCCATGACAGATGTGAGTTTGTTGATTAATGGTTTATTTAAGGTGGCAACTTAAACACACATCTGGGTGGATTGAGGCACCTGGGTATTCCAGGACTTGCCTGTTTTCTTTTGGACCGCCACCCAGGCTCAAAGGGATCATGAGACTATTCATACTAGAAACTTCCGTGTGCAGCCACAAGCTATTATGGGCTCTAGCATAGTTGACTAAGTTGTGTGAACTCTTACAGTGGTAGACTAGCAGATGTAGGAGATGTAGGTGGTACGGTCTACCCGATCGTAAGGTGCTAGCGCTTCTGAAAGACTATGTCTCGGTCATCCGTCTTCTCAAACACCATGTAGTGCGAGAAAACAAACGGAGGCGATCGAGTCTTGTGGGGAAAAGTGCGCAAACCTCTGCAGAGTGTAATAAACTAATCATGGTTAGCCGTGTCCCCGGTTATGGACATCTTGAGTATCTAGTACTTGGATTATCATGTGAATCTCATCATGTTACCCTAATTAATATAGTTGGGTTTTAATGATGTTACTTAATTGGGATTGAGAATGCTGTCAACCATTCTCAATGTTTAACAACTACCATGATAGTTAAATAAAATTATTCTTTTGAAGTAGGGAAAAATTGGCTTTACGCAAAGACTATAACCATAGAGCTTTTCCACCAGCCAAATATGCATATAGTATAGCTGTTGCATTCCAATACTCTCTATGTGTTACCTTGCCAGCATATTCCATGTGCTGACCCGTTTTCGGGCTGCAACGTTAATGTTGCAGACTTTTCAGACGATGTTTAAGGAGTTTTTAGGTCGTGGTTCTATACTCAGTGATGCCGTTGGAGTTGATGGACTCACTTATCTTCCAAGCCTTCCGCTGTTATCGTTATTAGATGGCCTTAAGCCATATTTATTGTAATAAGTTCTCTTTTGAGACACTCGATGTAATAAGTGTGTGATTGCTACTCTGCTATAAATCCTCTGAGTACTGTGTGGTGTCAGCATTACTGATCCAGGGATGACACCGGAGCACAGAGATCAGACTGTTTGAGGTCTGGTCGCTACAGAGATGGTATCAGAGCACACGCTGACTGTAGGACACGACCACTAAGCTAAAGACCTAGATCACTACTCACTCTCTTCTCTTCTGACCTCTCATCTTTTCTACTCTTTAGGATGGCGGATGCAAGGAACAAGTTCACACAACCGGATGAAGATACACCCTTTGGACGCCACTTGAAGGAAGTCATTAGATACCTGAACATAGGAGTACCAAGCTTCACGGGAACCTACAACGCCACTTTACCTGAAGAAGAACGCTGGATGATTCAAGTTCAAGTTCCAGGAAGGACGTCCATGCCAGTCACTGAGCCCATAGAGTTTTCTTTTGATGCACCAACTTGGAGTCTAGGAAAGAGTATGGCAGCTCACATCGCCATGGGACGCATTGGAGAAGTCTACCGCAAGGATCTTAAAGATACTATATACCAGATTTGTGGGCGCCGAGATGAACACTGGGAGATGATCAGCACCAGGAAGGATAGATCAATCGCAGCTTTTATCCAAGAGTTAAACCAGCACATTCGATGACAGGAGAATCAGATGTGCGCCGACATAATAGATCTGAAGAAGGCTAAGACTAGAATCAAGGAACTGGAGGAAAAACTCAAGGCTACACGTGAAGATTATGAAGAGGAAATTGAAGTACTAGTGGATAAGAATGCCGACCTAACAATGAAGTTAGCGATATTTATGGGAGGCCCGACACCAGTAGATGAAGACGAAGAACCCAAGGAGATTAGCCCGGAAGACTACATCATCATCGACGACACCGACTTGGAACAAGATAGTAGCAATGATGATTATGTTGATGAAGCAGGAGCAGAAATTATGGAGTCAACAACCGTAGAATATTTCCAGTAGACCACCTCATCAATAGTAGTAGTCCACCATGTAAATATAGTAGTCCGAGCACTTTGCGATAGTTAGATCGTTTGTATGCCTTTGTTTGTTTGAATGAAGTGAATTGTTTGCTTTTGCCTCATGTGCATATGGGTAGTGTTTTCTCTTTAGACCCCCTCTATTCTTATATCTCATCTTTTCTAAACCCTCAGATGCCTCCGAGACGTGACCCTGGATTTGCCTTTCCGCCGGAGCTCACCCAGTTGATCCAGGAGCAGAACACCTTGATGCAGTTGCTAGTCCAGAATCAGAATCTGGGGAACAACAACAACAATCGACCACCAGCACCACCACCCGTTGACCACTTAGCCCGTTTTCTTAGGCTGAATCTGCCGGTGTTTTCCAGTAGCACCGAGCCGATAGTAGCAGATGATTGGCTCCGCAAGACAGCTAGGGAGTTGACCACATCAGGATGCACAGATGCGGAGAAGGTGAAGTTTGCCGCACATCAGTTAGAAGGACCCGCAGCATCATGGTGGGAGAATTTTACAGCCACCTTCCCAGTCGACACTGTCACATGGGACCAGTTTTAGCAGGCTTTCCGTACTGCCCATGTTTTAGCAGGAGCTATGGCCATGAAGAAGCATGAGTTTCGTAACTTGCGCCAAGGAGGACGGACAGTTGGCCAGTATGTGGAGGAGTTTAGTAAGCTAGCACGTTATGCCCCAGATGACGTTGCTACGGATGCAGCTAAGCAGGAGAAGTTTCTGGAAGGACTGAATGATGAGTTGAGCATGCAGTTGATGGTAGCAACCTTCAACAACTACCAGGAGTTGGTAGATCGTACTCTTATGATTGAAGGCAAGCAGCAGCAAATTGAGAACCGCAAGAGGAAGTATGGACAAGGACAGTATAATTCAGGAGCTTAGCAGAAGCCACGTTTTACCCCTAGAACGGGAGGACATTTTCAGCATACCCATGGAGTAGGTAGCTCGCACAATCACAATGTCACCAAGAATGGTAATGGCAATGGAGGAAGCAATGGCCAGAACCGCACCAACCCCTCAACCCCAGCCAAGAAGGACTTGAGCCAAGTCACTTGCTATAAGTGTTCGAAGCCAGGACATTATGCCAATGAATGTCCTGAAGGCCAAAACGGCAATGGAAGTTCTGGGAAGAAGCCAAACCCTTTCAACAGGGGACAGGTGAACCACGTTAGCGTGGAGGAGGTTGAAGCTCAGCCCGATGCAGTAATAGGTAAGTTTTGGTTAAGTCATTTACTGCACTCGTTCTTTTTGATACTGGTGCATCGCATTCATACATCTCAAGGGGATTTGTGGATAAGTATAACCTACCAACCCAAGCCCTTAGGTCACCCATGTTAGTAACCTCGCCTGGAGCAGAGTATGTGGCTAGTCTATGGTGTTATCGGTTACCATTAAGGATTGGTAACTATGTTTTTCCCTCAGACCTAATAGTATTGGAATCTCAAGGATTGGATGTGATATTAGGTATGGATTGGTTATCAAAGTATGAAGGGAATATTGAATGTGCTAGTAAGTCAATTTTGCTTACCACACCAGAAGGGAGAAGGATCAAGTATGTATCCAGACATGTGCCGAAGAGGACTCAAGTAAATTGCTTAACAGGAGTTGTGCAGGAGGAAGCACCAGTGGTAAGGGATTTCCCTGATGTATTTCCAGAAGAGTTGCCAGGCATGCCACCGGATAGAGATATTGAGTTCTTGATTGAGCTATTGCCAGGCACAGGGCCAATATCAAAGAGACCATATAGGATGCCAGCAACGGATTTGGTGGAAATTAAGAAACAGATTAAAGAATTACTGGATAAGGGATATATTCGCCCAAGTTCTTCACCTTGGGGATCACCAGTACTACTAGTGGAGAAGAAGGATGGATCGTTAAGGATGGTTGTTGATTATCGAGGATTGAATGAAGTAACAATCAAGAACAAGTACCCACTACCAATGATCAACGATTTGTTTGATCGATTGCAAGGAGCTAAGGTATTTTCCAAGATCGATCTGCGATCAGGATACCACCAGTTGAAGATTCGAGAACAGGATATTCTGAAGACAGCTTTTACCACCAGGTATGGGCTGTATGAGTATACCGTTATGTCATTTGGTCTGACTAACGCGCCTGCCTATTTTATGAACATGATGAACAAAGTGTTTATGGAGTTTTTGGATAAGTTCATCATAGTGTTCATTGATGATATCCTGGTTTATTCGAAGAATGAAAAGGAGCATAAGGAGCATTTGCGTTTGGTACTTGGAAAGCTCAGAGAACACCAATTATATGCCAAGTTCAGCAAATGTGAGTTTTGGTTGAAGGAAGTAGGATTCCTCGGACACGTTATACCAGGAGAAGGTATAGCAGTAGATCCCGCTAAGGTTGAAACCGTGACCAAGTGGGAAGCCCCAACAACAGTTGGAGAGATCCGGAGTTTTCTTGGACTCACAGGATACTATCGGAGATTTATTGAGAATTTCTCAAAGATTGCGAAGCCTATGGCGGAGTTGTTGAAGAAAGATACCAAGTTCATATGGACCGAGCAGTGTGAGGCTAGTTTCCAGGAGTTGAAGAAACGCTTGGTTACCTCACCAGTGTTGATTTTGCCAGACCAGACCAAAGATTATGAGGTGTATTGCGACGCTTCACGTCAAGGACTTGGAGCAGTGCTTATGCAGGAAGGGAGAGTTGTTTCATATGTCTCAAGACAACTGAAGCCCCATGAGTTGAATTACGCTATGCATGATTTGGAGTTAGCAGCCATAGTGCATGCTTTGAAAACATGGAGACATTTCCTCATTGGAAATCATTGTGAGGTGTACACGGATCATAAGAATTTGAAGTACATTTTCACACAGAAGGATCTCAAACAAAGGAGATGGTTGGAGCTTATCAAGGATTACGATATGAAATTGCATTATCACCCCGAAAAGGCTAACGTAGTAGCTGACGCATTAAGCCGTAAGAGCCATGTCAATACGTTAATGACGGGAGAAATACCAAGGGAGTTAACAGAAAATCTTCGTGAACTATGTTTGGAAATAGTTCCGAGAGGCTATGTAGCAGCATTGGTGATTCAGTCAACTTTGATGGATAGAATCAGAGAAGGTCAGAAAGCCGACAAAGAGATTGCCGCTATAAAGGAGAAACTGAGCAAAGGAAAAGCTAAAGGATTTTGTGAGGATGAGCACGACACCCTATGGTTTGAAGACCGTGTTTATGTGCCCAATGACCCGGAGATCAGCAAGTTGATACTGCAAGAGGCACACGACTCACCATATTCAATTCACCCAGGAAATACCAAGATGTATCTAGATTTGAAGGATATTTTCTGGTGGACCGGTATGAAGAAGGATATAGCAGGGTATGTAGCCGTTTGTGATGTATGCCAGAGAGTAAAGGCAGAGCATTAGAAGCCAGCAGGATTTTTACAACCATTGCCGATAACCGAATGGAAGTGGGATAAGTTAGGCATGGATTTTATCATGGGATTGCCCATGACTCGTTCAGGCTATGACTCGATTTGGGTTGTAGCCGATCGATTGACGAAAGTAGCTTATTTCATCCCAGTAAAGACCACTTATACCAGTGCTAAGTTGGCAAAAATATACATGACCAAAATAGTATGTCTGCATGGAGTTCCGAGAAGTATCGTATCAGATAGAGGAACCCAGTTTACCTCAAAGTTCTAGAAGCAGTTGCACGAAACTTTGGGAACCAGGCTAGAATTCAGTACAGCTTTTCATCCACAAACAGATGGGCAGACCGAGAGAGTAAATCAGATTTTGAAGGATATGCTGAGAGCTTGTGTGCTAGATTATGGATCTAGTTGGGACAAAAAATTGCCATATGCAGAATTCTCTTACAACAACAGTTACCAAACCAGTTTAAAGATGGCCCCTTTCGAAGCCTTATACGGAAGGAGGAACAGGACACCGTTGTCGTGGGACGAAGTTGGAGACCGCCAGTTGTTTGGTCCTGACTTGATTAAGGAGTCTGAACAGAAGGTGAAATTCGATAGGCTCAAGGTAGCCCAGTCCAGACAGAAGAGTTATGCAGATTCTAAACGCAAGGAGACAGTTTACGAAGTTGGAGACAGAGCTTATCTTCGAGTATCTCCACTTCTGGGAACAAAGCGTTTTGGAGTTAAAGGGAAGTTAGCGCCACGATTTGTAGGACCATATCGAATTTTGGAGCGTATGGGAGAAGTGGCCTACAAGTTGGAATTGCCCGAAGGATTGTCAGGAGTTCATGATGTGTTCCACGTTTCTCAGTTAAAGAAGTGTCACGCGGAGATAGCTGACATACCATTGAGAGACACAGTGCCTTTGGAAACTATTCAGTTGGATAACGATTTGACCTACAAGGAGAAACCAGTTAAGATCCTCGAGTTTGCCAGCCGAGTTACCCGCAGCAAAGTTATCAAGTTTTGCAAGGTTCAGTGGAGCCACCACACGGAGGATGAAGCCACCTGGGAGCGAGAGGAAGATTTGCTCAAGGACCACCCTCACCTATTTTCTAGCCAACCCGAATCTCGAGGGCGAGATTCATCTTAAGGGGGGTAGGTTTGTAACATCCCAAATTTTCAATTTGGAATTTTATACATTAGATCATCATGCATATCATATTTTATTTGCTTTTGGGTTTTGATCCTAGAAAATTCTAAGCAACTCAAGGACCCACGGAGAGAGTTGGGGATTTCGTTATTTTCATATTTGAGTTTTCTCAAATTTTGAAAATAGGATCATTTGATTTTATTTATTTTATCATCGATTATTTCTATTACAAAAATATGAGAGAGGGAATAAAATGAATTTCCCAAAATATAGAAATATTGAGGATTTAATAATAAAATCAAATAAGATTTATTTCGGAGTTTTTCCGATGTTTTTATTTGAATTTAGGAAAAATATGCGTTTTTCAAAATTGCATTTAGGGCCCAAATAAATGTTCACTTTGTCGGGCTTGATTTTAGAAGCCCGAGAAAATTTATTTCGGGATTTTTGGAGTCCGTTTGGTATTTCTTTTTATTTTTCTTCCGAGCGTAATTATAAAAAAAACGAAACCGACCTTGGGCCGTGCCCGAGCGGGACTCCGCCCGGGGGACGCCCTTAAATAGCGCCGCACCCGAGCCCCCAGCCCATAACCACCGCCGCCGCCAGCTCACCCGCCCGCCAGAGCCGCCGCCGCCGCGACGCGCGTCGCCCGAGGTTCGCCGCCGCCTCAAAATCCGTGCCGGTTTTTTATAAAAACCGATTGGTTTTCGTCGGTTTTATTTTCGGTTTTTCTTCGTTTTTTTTATTTTAATTTCTTTTTCGGATTAGGTTAATTAACAATTTAATCCGTTCGTCGTTTTTCTTTTTCGTCGGATTTTTCCGCGGTTATTTTCTGATCGCGATTTCTGATCCGATTTTCGTTTTAGTATAACTTTTCGCTCGTTTATCGGAATCAGGCGATTCAAGCGCCTGGAGTTTCGTCTCGAAACCATCTATCCGAATAATCAACTTAAACAAGTTTTTGCTACTATAAAATTTGACTTAGATCCAGATTACTAGAACGAAGTTGTTTTCTTTCGCCGTTTGACTTTCTTTGCTTCGTTCGATTTGATTCTTTTTGCCAACCGGAGTTCTTAAGTTGAACCTTCTGGTTAGATCTCTTATTTGAGTTTTACCCGTGCATTAGATGAGTACTTATTGTATGCTTGTTTGTTTGTCTGCGATAGAGTACCCGGAGTGCGCCGCCTGTCACTTCGAATCGTTAGGTTTCTCGGATCATCAGCAAGGCAAGTAACACTTTGATCATACCTTTTCTACTACCCAGTTTTATTGCATTAGATCAATCCTCACACATTGCATGATTAGGATCTAATTAAATTGTGGGATGGGAAGTAGATGAGGTAGAACCTATTACCTGTTTATTATCAAACCTTTGGGAGTTACTTCTACGTTTGCTTATTATGCCATGCTATGCTAGTAGACATGGATTGGGTGAGTGAAATCCATGACAGATGTGAGTTTGTTGATTAATGGTTTATCTAAGGTGGCAACTTAGACACACATCTGGGTGGATTGAGGCACCTGGGTATTCCAGGACTTGCCTGTTTTCTTTTGGACCGCCACCCAGGCTCAAAGGGATCATGAGACTATTCATACTAGAAACTTCCGTGTGCAGCCACAAGCTATTATGGGCTCTAGCATAGTTGACTAAGTTGTGCGAACTCTTACAGTGGTAGACTAGCAGATGTAGGGGATGTAGGTGGTATGGTCTACCCGATCGTAAGGTGCTAGCGCTTCTGAAAGACCATGTCTCGGTCATCCGTCTTCTCAAACACCATGTAGTGCGAGAAAACAAACGGAGGCGATCGAGTCTTGTGGGGAAAAGTGTGCAAACCTCTGCAGAGTGTAATAAACTAATCATGGTTAGCCGTGTCCCCGGTTATGGACATCTTGAGTATCTAGTACTTGGATTATCATGTGAATCTCATCATGTTACCCTAATTAATATTGTTGGGTTTTAATGATGTTACTTAATTGGGATTGAGAATGCTGTCAACCATTCTCAATGTTTAACAACTACCATGATAGTTAAATAAAATTATTCCTTTGAAGTAGGGAAAAATTGGCTTTACGCAAAAACTTTAACCATAGAGCTTTTCCACCAGCCAAATATGCATATAGTATGGCTGTTGCATTCCAATACTCTCTATGTGTTACCTTGCCAGCATATTCCATGTGCTGACCCGTTTTCGGGCTGCAACGTTAATGTTGCAGACTTTTCAGACGACGTTTAAAGAGTTTTTAGGTCGTGGTTTTATACTCAGTGATGCCGTTGGACTTGATGGACTCACTTATCTTCCAAGCCTTCCGCTGTTATCGTTATTAGATGGCCTTAAGCCATATTTATTGTAATAAGTTCTCTTTTGAGACACTCGATGTAATAAGTGTGTGATTGCTACTCTGCTATAAATCCTCCGAGTACTGTGTGGTGTCAGCATTACTGATCCAGGGATGACACCGGAGCACAGAGATCAGACTGTTTGAGGTCTGGTCGCTACAGTCAGCACGACGGCGTGATGACGGTGATGATATTGCTACCGGAACCGGGCTTCACCTAAGCACCGCTACGATATAACCAAGGTGGATTATGGTGGAGGGGGCACCGCACATGGCTAAAAGATCAATGATCAACTTGTATGTCTATGGGGTGCCCCCTCCCCCTTATATAAAGGAGTGGAGAAGGGGGAGGGGGCCGGCCTCCTAGGCATGCCCCAAGAGGATTCCTACTCCCACCGGGAGTAGGATTCCCACCCTTGCTTTGTTGGTTTTAGGAGAGAAGGAGGGAGAGGGAAGAAGGAAGGAAAGGGGGGGGGGGGCGGACCCCCTCCCAATTCGGATTGGGCTTGGTGGGGCCTCCTTTGCTTCTTTCCCCTCTCTTCCACTAAGGCCCAATAAGGCCCATATACCTCCCGAGGGGTTCCGGTAACCACCCGGTGCTCCGGTATACTCCCGTTTTCACCCGGAACCATTCCGATGTCCAAACATAGGCCTCCAATATATCGATCTTTACGTCTCGACCATTTCGAGACTCCTCGTCATGTCCGTGATCAAATCTGGGACTCCGAACTACCTTCGGTACATCAAAACACATAAACTCGTAATACCGATCGTCATTGAATGTTAAGCGTGCGGACCCTACGGGTTTGAGAACTATGTAGACATGACCGAGACATGTCTCCGGTCAATAACCAATAGCGGAACCTGGATGCTCATATTGGTTCCTACATATTCTACAAAGATCTTTATCGGTCAAACCGCATAACAATATGCGTTGCTCCCTTTGTCCTCGGTATGTTACTTGCCCGAGATTCGATCGTCGGTATCTCAATACCTAGTTCAATCTCGTTACCGACAAGTCTCTTTACTCGTTCCGTAATGCTACATCCCATAACTAACTCATTAGCTACATTGCTTGCAAGGCTTATAGTGATGTACATTACCGAGAGGGCCCAGAGATACCTCTCCGACAATCGGAGCGACAAATCCTAATCTTGATCCATGCCAACTCAACAAACACCATCGGAGACACCTGTAGAGCACCTTTATAATCACCCAGTTACATTGTGACGTTTGGTAGCACATAAAGTGTTCCTCCGGTACTCGGGAGTTGCATGATCTCATAGTCATAGGAACATGTATAGTTATGGAGAAAGCAATAGCAACAAACTAAACGATCATCGTGCTAAGCTAACATATGGGTCAAGTCAATCACATCATTCTCTAATGATGTGATCCCTTTAATCAAATGACAACTCATGTCTATGGTTAGGAAACATAACCATCATTAATTCAACGAGCTAGTCAAGTAGAGGCAAACTAGTGACACTCTGTTTGTCTATGTATTCACACATGTACTAAGTTTCCGGTTAATACAATTCTAGCATGAATAATAAACATTTATCATGATATAAGGAAATATAAATAACAACGTTATTATTGCCTCTAGGGCATATTTCCTTCAGTCTCCCACTTGCACTAGAGTCAATAATCTAGATTACATTATGATGATTCTAAGACCCATGGAGTCTTGGTGCTGATCATGTTTTGCTCGTGAGAGAGGCTTAGTCAATGGGTCTGCAACATTCATATCCGTATGTATCTTGCAAATCTCTATTTTTCCTCCTTGACTTGATCGCGGATGGAATTGAAGCATCTCTTGATGTGCTTGGTTCTCTTGTGAAATCTGGATTCCTTTGCCAAGGCAATTGCTCCAGTATTGTCACAAAAGATTTTCATTGGACTCGATGCACTAGGTATGACACCTAGATCGGGTATGAACTCCTTCATCCAGACTCCTTCATTTGCTGCTTCCGGAGTAGCTATGTATTCCGCTTCACACGTAGATCCCGCCACGACGCTCTGCTTGGAACTGCACCAACTGACAGCTCCACCATTTAATAAGAACACGTATCCAGTTTGTGACTTAGAGTCATCCGGATCAGTGTCAAAGCTTGCATCGATATAACTGTTTACGACGAGCTTTTTGTCAACTCCATATATGAGAAACATATCCTTAGTCATTTTTAGGTATTTCAGGATGTTCTTGACCGCTGTCCAGTGATCCACTCCTGGATTACTTTGGTACTTGTAACGCCCTCGATGCGGCTATAGCTCCCACGTGTCGAGGCACGACTTAGAGACATAACCGCATTGAAAGCAATGTCGCAAGTCAGGCAATCATTACAACATCCCATGTAATATATAATAAAAGGGGGAGATACATAGTTGGCTTACACTCGCCACGTCACATCAAAGTACATAAATAACATCCATCATACCAACACTCATGGCCTGACTACGGCGCCAAAATAGAAGAAAACCCAACATGCGACAAGGCCCCGAATCAAACCCCAACTAGGCACCACTATTGATCATCAGGAAAAGACACGTAGTAACGCTGAGAGTCCTCGTCGAACTCCCACTTGAGCTCGTACTCGTCACCTGGAGCGGAATCACCTGGACCTGCATCTGGAGTTATAGTATCTGTGAGCCACAGGGACTCAGCAATCTCGCACCCTCGCGATCAAGACTATTTAAGCTTATAGGAATGGATAAGGGAAATATATGTGGAGCTGCAGCAAGCGACTAGCATATGTGGTGGCTATCTTATTCGCAAGAGAGAGCGAGAGGAGGAGGCAAAGCACGAGCGAGAATCTAGAAGGACAACCTGCGCAAGCATTACTCCAACACCGTGTCCACTTCCCGGACCCCGCCGAGAAGAGGCCATCACGGCAACACACTCAGTTGATTCATTTTAATTAAATTAAGGTTCAAGTTATCTACAACCGGACATTAACAAATTCCCATCTGCCCATAACCGCGGGCACGGCTTTCGAAAGTTCAATCCCTGCAGGGGAGTCCCAACTTAGCCCATGACAAGCTCTCACGGTCAACGAAGGAATAGACCTCCACCCGAGACACACCGATCAGACTCGGTAACCCGGTACAACAAGATAATTCGACAGGTTAAAACAAGACCAGCAACACCGCCCGAATGTGCCGACAAATCCCGATAGGAGCTGCATATATCTCTTTCTCAGGGCACACTCGGATAAGCAATCCGTACAACTAAAACCAGCCCTCGAGTTTCCCCGAGGTGGCGCTGCAAGGGGCTCTAGTTTGGACCAACACTCAGAGGAGCACTGGCCCGGGGGGAGGGGGGTAAAATAAGATGACCCTTGAGTCTGCAGAACCCAAGGGAAAGAAAAGGCTAGGTGGCAAATGGTAAAACCAAGGTTGGTCATTGCTGGACAAGCTTTAATCAAGGCGAAATATAAAGGGGTTCCCATTATAACCCAACCGCGTAAGGAACGCAAAATCCGGGAACATAACACCGATATGACGGAAACTAGGGCGGCAAGAGTGGAACAAAACACTAGGCGAGAGGCCGAGCCTTCCATCCTTTACCAAGTATATAGATGCATTAAGATAACATAGCAATATAATGATATCCCAACAAGTAAATAAATGATGTTCCAACAAGGAACGGCCTCCAATCTTCACCTGCAACTAGCAACGCTATAAGAGGGGTTGAGCAAAGCGGTAACATAGCCAATCAACGGTTTGCTAGGACATGGTGGGTTAGAGGTTTGACATGGAAATTGGGAGGCTGACAAGCAAAAGGTAGGCATCGTAGCATTGGCATAGCAAGAGCGAGCAAACTAGCATAGCAAAGATAGTAGTGATTTCGAGGGTATGATCATCTTGCCTGCACAGTTGTCAGAGTTGACTGGATCCTCACAAGCAAACTCAACGGGCTCCTCGGTAGCGAACTCGTCTCCCGGATCTACCCAACAAGACAAACAAGCAACAAGGATACAATCAACCACGTGCAAGACCAAGCAATATGATGAAATGATGATATGCTATGCGGGATGCGATGCGGGATGCAAAATGCAAGATATGACAGGAAATGCATGAACCTGGCCTCAACTTGGAATTCCAAGGGTGCCACTGGAAGGATGAGATGAAATCGCTTGAAAACGATATAAAGAACACCGGAATCGGAGCTACGGTTTGGAAATGGCAAGCGTTTTTAGAATGACACCGGTCTGCGATTTACAGCAAGTAGGCATCTAAACGCAATGAAAAGGACATGCTACAGCCACCAAACATGACAACAAAATACATGGAAGGGATGCACACAAGATTCTTAACAAAATACTAGCACTGAGCCACGGCCAATTCATCCATTATGAGGTTCAAACAAGCATGGCAAAAACGCAAATGCAAAACAGATTACAGACTTAGTGAAATTAACACTTGTCTGAAATTTCAGATCACGAAGCCCTCTTCGGAGCAGCAAAACAACATGATACATGACCCGATTAAGACTAGTAAGAACATGGAATGGAGCTACTCAACAAGCTTAACAAAAGTCCCAAAGTGACCTGGGGCCAAAAGGGATCACAAAATATACTAACAAGCCCACGAACATAGCTAAAACACAATCAGTTTTCAGACTTAGTGAAAACTGAGACATGCTGAAATATAACTCACGAAGGCATGTAAACGAGCTCGATGCACTCACTACGCTGCAAGTCATGGCAATGCAAGCATACATCCATTAAGAAGGCACAAAATTCTAGCTAGAAATGGCAAGAACAATGGCATAGCATGCACGGATCAACTACAATAGCATCGGCAAAATCGCAAACGAATTGACGATCTGCCCAGTTTCACAACGAAGCAAAAGTAGAGCTCGATTGACTCAAGCTAGGGTGCTCCATAATTGCAAACAAAGACATGGATGGATATAACATAACATTATTAACAAAACTACTTTACTGATCATCCTCAAAAGAGGCACGGATCACTAGGAAACAAGCTGAACATATGGCATCATGAACTAAATAATCCAAGACTTAGTGAAAACTACTAAGTCCCTGAAAACAGATTTCCCGGGTGCCTCACTTTGCAAGCTTGCACAAGTCACCACACACATCCTAAAAATGCATGGGTTGCACCTCTGGAAAGAAGACAAAATGCTTAACAAAACATATGAAGGACTCACAGGCATAGCGTGCACACAATAATCATGGAAAAAATGACAAAAGTCTAAGATGAACTAGCAGATCTGACAATTAACTCACGAAGCCTCCTTCTAACAGCATTTTGGGCATCAAGATGAACTCAAATTAAAATGATGCAATGGAATGAAATGATGTACTCATCGAGACGAACATTTTGATATATTATATGTCCAAATCGGAGCTACGGATGCGGAGATACGGACGGTCAAAGCATGCATAAAAGTTTAGGGGGAGAGGGAAAAAGTCAACCCTAGGTTAACTCAGATCTGGATCCAGCCCGAAGGCACTGTAGCAGCGGCGCGGCGCGGCGAGCTCGCCGGAGAAGGCCGACGCGGCCGGCGGGGGAGGAGGTAGGCACGGGCGGCGGGGTTGGCCGGAGTGGCCGCGGCGCTCGCCGGCGTGGCGGCGACCGGAACGGGGCGGCGAGGCGGCGGTGGTGGCCGACGTCGAGTGGCGGCGATGTCGGCTGCCGGCGACGAGGCGGCGGGGCGGCGCCGGCGGCCGGCGACAAGGGAGGAGGAGGCGCGGGCGGCGGCGCAACCGGGCGACGGGGCGAGGCGGCGCGGGCCTCGGGGGCCGGCCTTGGGCTCCCGGGCCGGCGGGGATGTGGGGCGGCGACGGCCAACGGGGCGGCGACACGTGGCAGGCGGCGGGGTGAGTCGGACGATGTCCGGCCGGGGACGGACACGTTCGGCGCGGCGCGGGGCGATTTAGGATTTCGGAGAGGGAGAGAGATCCGAATCGAGGGGGTGTCTATTTATAGGCATAAGTGGAGCTAGGAGAGTCCAAATGAGGTGCGGTTTTCGGCCACGCGATCGTGATCGAACGCTCTAGGACATGGAGCAGAGTTTGGTGGGTTTTGGGCCAAATTGGAGGGGTGTTGGTCTGCAACACACACGAGGCCTTTTCGGTCCCTCGGTTAACCGTTGGAGTATCAAACGAAGTCCAAATGATACGAAACTTGACAGGCGGTCTACCGGTAGTAAACCAAGGCCGCTTGACAAGTCTCGGTCCAATCCGGAAACGTTTAATCCCCACACACGAAAGAAAGCTAGAAATGGCCACCGGAGGAGAACGAAGCACCGGAATGCAAAACGGACAACGGGGAAAATGCTCGAATGCATGAGACGAACATGTATGCAAATGCAATGCACATGATGACATGATATGAGATGCATGACAAAGACAACAACACACGGAGACAAAAACCCGAACCCGAGAAATAAGTATAACTTAACGCCGGAAACGGCAAGAGTTGGAGTACAAATAGGGAAAGTTACATCTGGGGTGTTACAACACTCCACCACTACGAAAAGATCTCGTCCCGAGATCTAGGACTGAAAGAACTCCGGGTACTCAGAACGGAGGTGATCCTCGCGTTCCCAGGTAGCTTCACGGTCGGAATGGTGTGACCACTTGACTTTGAGAAATTTGATTGACTTGTTGCGAGTCTTGCGTTCAGTCTTTTCAAGAATAGCAACTGGGTGCTCACGATAAGAGAGATCTTCTTGGAGCTCAATGTCCTCGAAGTTGACGGTGCGGTCAGGAGTCTTGAAGCACTTTCGAAGCTGAGAGACATGGAACACGTCATGAACATTTGCAAAGTTTGAAGGAAGCTCGAGTTGATAGGCGAGGTCGCCTCTCTTGCTGACAATCTTGAAAGGTCCCATGTATCTAGGGGCAAGCTTCCCTTTGATACCGAAGCGACGAGTACCTTTCATAGGAGAGACACGGAGGTAAACATGATCTCCGATCTCGAAAGCCAAATCACGGTGCTTACTTTCATAGTAGCTCTTCTGGCGGGATTGGGCTGCTTTGAGGTTATCACGAATGACTTTGCACATTTCTTCTGCTTCTGTGATTAAGTCATTACCCAACAGCTGACGTTCACCGGTTTCAGACCAGTTGAGAGGGGTACGACACTTCCTGCCATACACAATTTCAAATGGGGCCTTGCCCGAACTTGCTTGAAAACTGTTGTTGTATGAGAATTCAGCATAAGGAAGACAATCCTCCCACTTCATGCCGAAGGAGATCACACAAGCCCTGAGAATATCTTCAAGAATCTGGTTGACACGCTCGACTTGACCGCTTGTTTGAGGATGGAAAGCAGTGCTGAAGCGGATGTTAGTGCCCATGGCCTTCTGGAAAGAATCCCAAAACTTGGAGGTAAAGATGCTGCCACGGTCTGAAGATATCACTTGAGGAATACCGTGAAGAGAGACAATGCGAGAGGTATAGAGTTCCGTCAATTGAGCTGCAGTGATCGACTCTTTGATAGGCAGAAAATGAGCCACTTTGGTGAGTTTGTCGATGACAACAAATATAGCATCATTGCCACGCTTGGACTTTGGAAACCCAGTCACGAAGTCCATCTCAATGTGGTCAAACTTCCATTATGGAATGGCAAGAGGTTGGAGGAGACCTGCTGGTCTTTGGTGTTCTGCCTTCACTCTTCTGCAGACATCACATTCATTCACGAATTGAGCGATCTCGCGCTTCATTCGAGTCCACCAATAAGCTTGCTTGAGGTCCTGATACATCTTCGTGCTCCCAGGGTGGATGGAGAGGAGAGAATTGTGAGCCTCGTTCATGATCACTTTACGAAGTTCACCTTTGGGCACAACAATACGATCCTCGAAGAAGAGAGTGTCCTTGTCATCAAGGCGGTAGCACTTGTACTTGGACTGACTCTTGGCAATCCCAATCTTCACCTTTTTCACCATAGCATCAAGAAGCTGGGCTTGGCGAATCTGGTCTTCTAAGGTAGGAGAGACTTGAAGGTTGGCGAGGAAACCTTGAGGAACAACTTGCAGATTGAGTTTGCGGAAAGCTTCACAAAGCTCGGGTTGATAAGGCTTGAGAATCAGACTGTTGCAGTAGGCCTTTCTGCTCAAAGCGTCAGCAATCACATTGGCCTTGCCTGGAGTGTACTCAATACTCGGATTATACTCTTGAATCATTTCGACCCATCGAGTTTGCTTGAGGGTGAGATTAGGCTGAGTGAAGATGTACTTGAGACTCTTGTGATCAGTGAAAATGTCCACTTTTCTTCCCAATAGAAGATGTCTCCAAGTCAAAAGAGCATGCACAACTGCCGCCAACTCGAGATCATGAGTGGGGTAGTTCTTCTCATTAGGCTTCAGCTGTTGAGATGTATAAGCAACAACTTTATTCTCTTGCATCAATACTGCGCCAAGACCTTGGAGAGAGGCATCACAAAAGACCTCGTACGGCTTGGATTCATCAGGCGGAGTCAGAACTGGAGCAGTGATCAATTTCTCTTTCAAAGTCTTGAAAGCAATATCACACTCCGGAGACCAAACATACTTGACGTGCTTCTGAAGAAGATTTGAGAGAGGCTTCGCGATCTTGGAAAAGTTTTCAACGAATCTTCGGCAATAGCTTGCGAGACCGAGAAAACTGCGGAGTTGCTTCACGTTCTGAGGAGGTTCCCAATTCACAATTGCAGACACCTTCTCAGGATTCATGGCAATGCCCTTGGCAGAGATGATATGACCAAGATAAAGAACCTCATCGAGCCAAAATTCGCACTTGGAGAACTTGGCGTAGAACTGATGTTCCCTGAGCTTATCGAGAACCAAACGCAAGTGCTTGGCATGATCTTCCTTGTTCTTGGAGAAAACCAGAATGTCGTCGAGATAGACCAAAACGAAGTCATTGGTGTAGGCGTTGAAGATGAAGTTCATCATGCGGGAGAACGTCGGAGGAGCGTTGGCGAGGCCAAAAGACATGACAGTGTATTCATATGAACCAAAGCTTGTTCTGAATGCTGTCTTGGGAATATCTTCTTCACGAATGCGAATCTGGTGATAACCCATACAGAGATCAAGCTTGGAGAATACTTGGGCACCTTTGAGTTGTTCGAACAGCTCATTGATGTTGGGAAGTGGGTATTTGTTCTTGATGGTCTTCTTGTTCACCGGACGGTAATCAACACAAAGTCGGTCCGTTCCATCCTTCTTCTTCACAAAAAGAACACCACAACCCCACGGAGAAGAACTAGGCCGGATGAGACCCATTCTTTCTTGCTCATCGAGTTGCTTCTTCAGCTCCTTCAACTCTTCAGGTCTGAGCTTGTAAGGACGTTTGCACACAGGTTCCGTGCCAGGCTCAAGTTCAATAACGAATTCAACTGGCTGGTGCGGAGGCATTCCTAGGAGCTCTTCTGGAAAGATGTCTTGATATTCGCAAACGACTGGAATTTGAGAGATGGCATCCAATTCTCCCTTCTCATTGAGAGAAAACAGACGGATAGTATTATCCCGAGCGGCAAAGACAATTACATCCTCAGACGAATGAGTCAATTGAATCTGCCTGGCTGCACAATCAAGCTGAGCCTTGTGCTTAGAAAGCCAATCCATTCCGAGAATAAGATCAATATCCGAGTCGGCAAGAACATTTGGAGAGGACAAGAACTTATAGTCACCCAAAGTGATAGTAACATCCGGAACGCATACTCGAGATGTCATTTGACGGGCCGGAGAGATGATAGCCAACGGCTTCGGCAACACTTGAGTAACAAAATCATGCTTAGATGCAAAAGTTCTCGACATGAAACAATGCGATGCACCAGTGTCAAAAAGAACTTTTGCGGGAATGTCATTAACAGGAAGGTTACCCATGATCACATCCGACGAGTCCTCTGCCTGAGCTGCATTCATCAAATTCACCTTGGCATGCTTGGGGTTATGCTTGACCACAGCTGTACTTGCCGATCTGACAGGAGGAGGAGGAGGAGGAAGATGCCTCTGGTTGAAACACTTGTTGGCATAGTGACCCTTCTGTTGGCACTTGTTGCACGTGACCTCTGAAAGCGGACGGTGATACGGAGCACTCGATCTTGGAGCTTGAGATGAAGCCTTGTTCTGAAAGCCAGGGTTAGGTGGGTGGGAAGAACCACTGCCACCTTTGCTCTTCTGCTGATACGGCTGACGGAACGGAGGAGGAGAAAGCCAAAACTTCTGCTGCTTGGCCACTTGAGTAGAGGAAGAAGGAGTAACATCTCTGACTCGCTTCTTGGAAGCATCACACCTCAACTGAGCAGCCTCTTGCTTCAGTGCCATATTGTAGAACTCATCGTATCTCAAGGGCTCAAAGAGGACAAGAGCGAGCTGAATATCTTCTCTGAGACCACCCCTGAACTGATATATCATGCTCTTCTCATCAGGCACGTCCTGCTTGGCAAAGCGGGCAAGCTTCTGGAACAACTTGTTGTAGTCATAGACAGACAAAGAGCCTTGCTTCAGATTGCGGAATTCCTCACGCTTGCTTTCAACCACGCTCTGCGGAATATGATGAGCTTGGAAATCTCGACGGAAATCATCCCAAGTGATAACACGTCCACCTCTGGAATCCTTGTACTGCTGGAACCATTCTGCAGCTTGATCTTTGAGTTGGAAGGAAGCGAACTTGACAAAGTCCTCAGGCCTGACGTTACTGCACTCGAAATGCTTACACAGATCCACAAGCCAATCGTCAGCATCGGTTGCCTCAACACAATTGCTGAAAGTCTTTGGCCCGTTAGCAAGGAACTGGTTGAGTGTAGCAAAGTGACTCTGATTGCTGCCTTGATTCCCTTGACTGCCTTGACTGCACTCTTGAAGAATTTGCATGATCAGCTGAGTGTTTGCATTGGTTGCGGCCATCACAGCTTGCCATGCCTCCGGAGGAGGTGGAGGTGGTGGCGGATCTTGATTCTGGTTCTGGTTGGTGCTCTTAGCGGGAGCCATCCTGAAGACGTTGACCACCATTAGCACATAGACAGATAAATGAAGCTGAATCCAACGGAATGAAAATTGCAACATATAGTCTTCACATCCGAACAAAATGAATGAATGCATTCCTCTTCAAATGGTCACATATCCATAAATTGAGAAGCCACGTAGAATTAAGGTAGAGAAATAAATCAACAAGGTACGGATCAAGAACGAATAATTGGTAAGAAATCCCAATCTCAAACCAATATCCGTGGAAGAAGAACTAGAGCTACTAGAATTCCCACCTATGAAACTCCCAAACCTTTCCGGTTATGCAATCAGGTGTTGGGGATACAGGGGAAGCATAATATCTCACCCAAACTAGCAAATCCTACATCCAGCTGTATCCATCCTTCAACACATAACCAAGAAAACTTCGGAAACCATCTACCTCAACCTTCAAAAAGCATCCGTTATACAAGTTATGGCGATACTCCCGAACTCCCGCCCCAGTACTGGGTGGCGTCGAGGTTATCTCACCAACGAACTGCATAAAAGAGATTTTCGATGTCGGCGAACATATCTCAAGTATTCCAGAATTGCAACGATAAAATTATGATGACAACACCTCAGAGCTCAACTCCCCGGGACACTTCCACTAAACCCCTGACAGGAGGCACCAAGACAATGTTCGCATCATAAGCCATCGGAACGATTCCAAGATACTCGCCTGATCCTAAATTTTTTTTAGTGAAATTTGAGAAGAGAAGAGTCAAAACTCTACGTCAGGATGCGTTACCAGAGCGATGAGGAGACTGGGAAGTAAAAAGAATTCCTAAACTCTCCGATATATAATTCCTAAATGACTCAAAACATTTTTCTAGACACAACTCGGCTGCTAAAAACGATCAAGCAATGGGGCTCCTAAGGTCGGGGAAGGCTCTGATTACCAACTTGTAACGCCCTCGATGCGGCTATAGCTCCCACGTGTCGAGGCACGACTTAGAGGCATAACCGCATTGAAAGCAATGTCGCAAGTCAGGCAATCATTACAACATCCCATGTAATATATAATAAAAGGGGGAGATACATAGTTGGCTTACACTCGCCACGTCACATCAAAGTACATAAATAACATCCATCATACCAACACTCATGGCCTGACTACGGCGCCAAAATAGAAGAAAACCCAACATGCGACAAGGCCCCGAATCAAACCCCAACTAGGCACCACTATTGATCATCAGGAAAAGACACGTAGTAACGCTGAGAGTCCTCGTCGAACTCCCACTTGAGCTCGTACTCGTCACCTGGAGCGGAATCACCTGGACCTGCATCTGGAGTTATAGTATCTGTGAGCCACAGGGACTCAGCAATCTCGCACCCTCGCGATCAAGACTATTTAAGCTTATAGGAATGGATAAGGGAAATATATGTGGAGCTGCAGCAAGCGACTAGCATATGTGGTGGCTATCTTATTCGCAAGAGAGAGCGAGAGGAGGAGGCAAAGCACGAGCGAGAATCTAGAAGGACAACCTGCGCAAGCATTACTCCAACACCGTGTCCACTTCCCGGACCCCGCCGAGAAGAGGCCATCACGGCAACACACTCAGTTGATTCATTTTAATTAAATTAAGGTTCAAGTTATCTACAACCGGACATTAACAAATTCCCATCTGCCCATAACCGCGGGCACGGCTTTCGAAAGTTCAATCCCTGCAGGGGAGTCCCAACTTAGCCCATGACAAGCTCTCACGGTCAACGAAGGAATAGACCTCCACCCGAGACACACCGATCAGACTCGGTAACCCGGTACAACAAGATAATTCGACAGGTTAAAACAAGACCAGCAACACCGCCCGAATGTGCCGACAAATCCCGATAGGAGCTGCATATATCTCTTTCTCAGGGCACACTCGGATAAGCAATCCGTACAACTAAAACCAGCCCTCGAGTTTCCCCGAGGTGGCGCTGCAAGGGGCTCTAGTTTGGACCAACACTCAGAGGAGCACTGGCCCGGGGGGAGGGGGGTAAAATAAGATGACCCTTGAGTCTGCAGAACCCAAGGGAAAGAAAAGGCTAGGTGGCAAATGGTAAAACCAAGGTTGGTCATTGCTGGACAAGCTTTAATCAAGGCGAAATATAAAGGGGTTCCCATTATAACCCAACCGCGTAAGGAACGCAAAATCCGGGAACATAACACCGATATGACGGAAACTAGGGCGGCAAGAGTGGAACAAAACACTAGGCGAGAGGCCGAGCCTTCCATCCTTTACCAAGTATATAGATGCATTAAGATAACATAGCAATATAATGATATCCCAACAAGTAAATAAATGATGTTCCAACAAGGAACGGCCTCCAATCTTCACCTGCAACTAGCAACGCTATAAGAGGGGCTGAGCAAAGCGGTAACATAGCCAATCAACGGTTTGCTAGGACATGGTGGGTTAGAGGTTTGACATGGAAATTGGGAGGCTGACAAGCAAAAGGTAGGCATCGTAGCATTGGCATAGCAAGAGCGAGCAAACTAGCATAGCAAAGATAGTAGTGATTTCGAGGGTATGATCATCTTGCCTGCACAGTTGTCAGAGTTGACTGGATCCTCACAAGCAAACTCAACGGGCTCCTCGGTAGCGAACTCGTCTCCCGGATCTACCCAACAAGACAAACAAGCAACAAGGATACAATCAACCACGTGCAAGACCAAGCAATATGATGAAATGATGATATGCTATGCGGGATGCGATGCGGGATGCAAAATGCAAGATATGACAGGAAATGCATGAACCTGGCCTCAACTTGGAATTCCAAGGGTGCCACTGGAAGGATGAGATGAAATCGCTTGAAAACGATATAAAGAACACCGGAATCGGAGCTACGGTTTGGAAATGGCAAGCGTTTTTAGAATGACACCGGTCTGCGATTTACAGCAAGTAGGCATCTAAACGCAATGAAAAGGACATGCTACAGCCACCAA
Organism: Triticum urartu; assembly: GCF_056163025.1. NCBI lineage: Eukaryota > Viridiplantae > Streptophyta > Magnoliopsida > Poales > Poaceae > Triticum > Triticum urartu. The sequence continues at coordinate 597,007,195 of NC_141874.1, forward strand.
ACATGACAACAAAATACATGGAAGGGATGCACACAAGATTCTTAACAAAATACTAGCACTGAGCCACGGCCAATTCATCCATTATGAGGTTCAAACAAGCATGGCAAAAACGCAAATGCAAAACAGATTACAGACTTAGTGAAATTAACACTTGTCTGAAATTTCAGATCACGAAGCCCTCTTCGGAGCAGCAAAACAACATGATACATGACCCGATTAAGACTAGTAAGAACATGGAATGGAGCTACTCAACAAGCTTAACAAAAGTCCCAAAGTGACCTGGGGCCAAAAGGGATCACAAAATATACTAACAAGCCCACGAACATAGCTAAAACACAATCAGTTTTCAGACTTAGTGAAAACTGAGACATGCTGAAATATAACTCACGAAGGCATGTAAACGAGCTCGATGCACTCACTACGCTGCAAGTCATGGCAATGCAAGCATACATCCATTAAGAAGGCACAAAATTCTAGCTAGAAATGGCAAGAACAATGGCATAGCATGCACGGATCAACTACAATAGCATCGGCAAAATCGCAAACGAATTGACGATCTGCCCAGTTTCACAACGAAGCAAAAGTAGAGCTCGATTGACTCAAGCTAGGGTGCTCCATAATTGCAAACAAAGACATGGATGGATATAACATAACATTATTAACAAAACTACTTTACTGATCATCCTCAAAAGAGGCACGGATCACTAGGAAACAAGCTGAACATATGGCATCATGAACTAAATAATCCAAGACTTAGTGAAAACTACTAAGTCCCTGAAAACAGATTTCCTGGGTGCCTCACTTTGCAAGCTTGCACAAGTCACCACACACATCCTAAAAATGCATGGGTTGCACCTCTGGAAAGAAGACAAAATGCTTAACAAAACATATGAAGGACTCACAGGCATAGCGTGCACACAATAATCATGGAAAAAATGACAAAAGTCTAAGATGAACTAGCAGATCTGACAATTAACTCACGAAGCCTCCTTCTAACAGCATTTTGGGCATCAAGATGAACTCAAATTAAAATGATGCAATGGAATGAAATGATGTACTCATCGAGGCGAACATTTTGATATATTATATGTCCAAATCGGAGCTACGGATGCGGAGATACGGACGGTCAAAGCATGCATAAAAGTTTAGGGGGAGAGGGAAAAAGTCAACCCTAGGTTAACTCAGATCTGGATCCAGCCCGAAGGCACTGTAGCAGCGGCGCGGCGCGGCGAGCTCGCCGGAGAAGGCCGACGCGGCCGGCGGGGGAGGAGGTAGGCACGGGCGGCGGGGTTGGCCGGAGTGGCCGCGGCGCTCGCCGGCGTGGCGGCGACCGGAACGGGGCGGCGAGGCGGCGGTGGTGGCCGGCGTCGGGTGGCGGCGATGTCGGCTGCCGGCGACGAGGCGGCGGGGCGGCGCCGGCGGCCGGCGACAAGGGAGGAGGAGGCGCGGGCGGCGGCGCGGGCCTCGTGGGCCGGCCTTGGGCTCCCGGGCCGGCGGGGATGTGGGGCGGTGGCGGCCAACGGGGCGGCGACACGTGGCAGGCAGCGGGGTGAGTCGGATGATGTCCGGCCGGGGACGGACACGTCCGGCGCGGCGCGGGGCGATTTAGGGTTTCGGAGAGGGAGAGAGATCCGAATCGAGGGGGTGTCTATTTATAGGCATAAGTGGAGCTAGGAGAGTCCAAATGAGGTGCGGTTTTTGGCCACGCGATCGTGATCAAACGCTCTAGGACATGGAGCAGAGTTTGGTGGGTTTTGGGCCAAATTGGAGGGGTTTTGGGCTGCAACACACACGAGGCCTTTTCGGTCCCTCGGTTAACCGTTGGAGTATCAAACGAAGTCCGAATGATACGAAACTTGACAGGCGGTCTACCGGTAGTAAACCAAGGCCGCTTGACAAGTCTTGGTCCAATCCGGAAACGTTTAATCCCCACACACGAAAGAAAGCTAGAAATGGCCACCGGAGGAGAACGAAGCGTCGGAATGCAAAACGGACAACGGGGAAAATGCTCGAATGCATGAGACGAACATGTATGCAAATGCAATGCACATGATGACATGATATGAGATGCATGACAAAGACAACAACACACGGAGACAAAAACCCGAACCCGAGAAATAAATATAACTTAACGCCGGAAACGGCAAGAGTTGGAGTACAAATAGGGAAAGTTACATCCGGGGTGTTACAGTACCTCCCTGCTAAACTTATAGCAAGGCACACGTCAGGTCTGGTACACAACATTGCATACATGATAGAGCTTATGGTTGAAGCATAGGGAACACCTTTCATTTTCTCTCTATCTTCTGCAGTGGTCGGGCATTGAGTCTGACTCAACTTCACACCTTGTAATACAGGCAAGAACCCTTTCTTTGCCTGATCCATTTTGAACTTCTTCAAAACTTTATCAAGGTGTGTGCTTTGTGAAAGTCCAATTAAGCATCTTGATCTATCTCTATAGATCTTAATGCCCAATATATAAGCAGCTTCACTGAGGTCTTTCATTGAAAAATTCTTATTCAAGTGTTCTTTTATGCTATTCAAAAATTAAGTATCATTTCCGATCAACAATATGTCATCTACATATAATATCAGAAATGCTACGGAGCTCCCACTCACTTTCTTGTAAATACAGACTTCTCCAAAAGTCTGTATAAAACCATATGCTTTGATCACACTATCAAAGCATATATTCCAACTCCGAGAGGCTTGCACCAGTCCATAAATGGATTGCTGGAGCTTGCACACTTTGTTAGCACCTTTTGGATTGACAAAACCTTCTGGTTGCATCATATACAACTCTTCTTTAAGATATCCATTAAGGAATGCTGTTTTGACATCCATTTGCCAAATTTCATAATCATAAAATGCGGCAATTGTAACATGATTCGGACGGACTTAAGCATCGCTACGGGTGAGAAGGTCTCATCGTAGTCAACTCCTTGAACTTGTCGAAAACCTTTCGCAACAAGTCGAGCTTTGTAGACAGTAACATTACCGTCAGCGTTAGTCTTCTTCTTGAAAATCCATTTATTCTCTATGGCCTGCCGATCATCAGGCAAGTCAACCAAAGTCCATACTTTGTTCTCATACATGGATCCCATCTCAGATTTCATGGCTTTAAGCCATTTTGCGGAATCTGGGCTCCTCAACGCTTCCTCATAGTTCGTAGGTTTGTCATGGTCAAGTAACATGACTTCCAGAACAGGATTACCGTACCACCCTGGTGCGGATCTTACTCCGGTTGACCTACGGGGTTCGATAGTAACTTGATCAAACGTTTCATGATCATCATCATTAGATTCCTCACTTACTGGTGTAGGAATCACTGGAACCGAATTCAGTGATGAACTACTTTCCAATAAGGGAGAAGGTACAATTACCTCGTCAAGTTCTACTTTCCTCCCACTCACTTCTTTCAAGAGAAACTCCTTCTCTAGAAAGGATCCATTCTTAGCAACGAATATCTTGCCTTCGGATCTGTGATAGAAGGTGTACCCAACAGTCTCCTTTGGGTATCCTATGAAGACACATTTCTACGATTTGGGTTCGAGCTTATCAGGTTGAAGCTTTTTCACATAAGCATCGCAGCCCCAAACTTTAAGAAACGACAACTTGGGTTTCTTGCCAAACCACGGTTCATAAGGTGTAGTCTCGACGGATTTAGATGGTGCCTATTTAACGTGAATGCAACTGTCTCTAAAGCGTAACCCCAAAACGATAGCGGTAAATCAGTGAGAGACATCATAGATCGCACCATATCTAGTAAAGTACGGTTACGACGTTCGGACACACCATTACGCTGTGGTGTTCCAGGTGGCGTGAGTTGTGAAACTATTCCACATTGTTTCAAATGAAGTCCAAACTCATAACTAAAATATTCACCTCCACGATCAGATTGCAGAAACTTGATTTTCTTGTTACGATGATTTTCACTTCACTCTGAAATTGTTTGAACTTTTCAAATGTTTCAGATATATGTTCCACTAAGTAGATATACCCATATCTGCTCAAATCATCTGTAAAGGTGAGATAACAACGATATCCGCCGCGAGCTTCAATGTTCATTGGACCACATACATCAGTATGTACGATTTCTAATAACTTTGTTGCTTGCTCCATTATTCCGGAGAACGAAGTTTTAGTCATCTTGCCCATGAGGCATGGTTCGTATGTACCAAGTGATTCATAATCAAGTGATTCCAGAAGTCCATTGGAATGGAGTTTCTTCATGCGCTTTACACCAACATGACCTAAATGGCAGTGCCACAAATAAGTTGCACTATCATTATCAATTCTGCATCTTTTGGCCTCAATACTATGAACATGTGTATCACTACTATCAAGATTTAGTAAAAATAGACCACTCAAGGGTGTATGACCATAAAAGATATTACTCATATAAATAGAACAACCATTATTCTTTGATTTAAATGAATAACCATCTCGCATCAAACAAGATCCAGATATAATGTTCATGCTCAATGCTGGCACCAAATAACAATTATTTAGGTCTAAAACTAATCCCGAAGGTAGATGTAGAGGTAGCGTGCCGACGGTGATCACATCGACTTTGGAACCATTTCCCACACGCATCGTCACCTCGTCCTTAGCCAATCTTCGCTTAATCCGTAGCCCCTGTTTCAAGTTGCAAATGTTAGCAACTTAACCAGTATCAAATACCCAGGCACTACTGCGAGCATTAGTAAGGTACACATCAATAACATGTATATCAAATATACCTTTCACTTTGCCATCCTTCTTCTCCGCCAAATACTTGGGGCAGTTCCGCTTCCAGTGACTATCCTTTGTAGTAGAAGCACTCAGTCTCAGGCTTAGGTCCAGACTTGGGTTTCTTCACTTGAGCAGCAACTGGCTTGCTGTTCTTCTTGAAGTTCCCCTTCTTCCCTTTACCCCTTTTCTTGAAACTGGTGGTCTTGTTGACCATCAACACTTGATGCTCCTTCTTGATTTCTACCTCCGCGGCCTTTAGCATTGCGAAGAGCTCAGGAATCGTCTTATCCATCCCTTGCATATTACAATTCATCACAAAGCTCTTGTAGCTTGGTGCCAGTGATTGAAGAACTCTGTCAATGACACTATCATCAGGAAGATTAACTCCCAGTTGAGTCAAGTGGTTGTGGTACCCAGACATTCTGAGTATATGTTCACTAACAGAACTATTCTCCTCCATCTTGCAGCTGTAGAACTTATTGGAGACTTCATATCTCTCAATCCGGGCATTTGCTTGAAATATTAACTTCAACTCCTGGAACATCTCATATGCTCCATGATGTTCAAAACGTCGTTGGAGTCCCGGTTCTAAGCCGTAAAGCATGGCACACTGAACTATCGAGTAGTCATCAGCTTTGCTCTGCCAGGTGTTCATAACATCCGGTGTTGCTCCTGCAGCGGGTTTTTCACCTAGCGGTGCTTCCAGGATGTAATTCTTCTGTGCAGCAATAAGGATAATCCTCAAGTTACAGACCCAGTCCGTGTAGTTACTACCATCATCTTTCAACTTAGCTTTCTCTAGGAACGCATTAAAATTCAACGAAACAACAACACGGGCCATCTATCTACAACAAGACATGCAAAATACTATCAAGTACTAAGTTCATGATAAATTAAAGTTCAATTAATCAAATTACTTAAGAACTCCCACTTAGATAGAAATATCTCTAATCATGTAAGTGATCACGTGATCCATATCAACTGAACCATGTCCGATCATCACGTGAGATGGAGTAGTTTTCAATGGTGAACATCACTATGTTGATCATATCTACTATATGATTCACGCTCGACCTTTCGGTCTCCAGTGTTCCGAGGCCATATCTGCATATGCTAGACTTGTCTAGTTTAACCCGAGTATTCCGCGTGTGCAAAACTGACTTGCACCTGTTGTATGTGAACGTAGAGCTTATCACACCTGATCATCACGTGGTGTCTCGGCATGACGAACTGTAGCAACAGTGCATACTCAGGGAGAACACTTATACCTTGAAATTTAGTGAGAGATCATCTTATAATGCTACCGCCGAACTAAGCAAAATAAGATGCATAAAGGATAAACATCACATGCAATCAATATAAGTGATACGATATGGCCATCATCATCTTTGCCTTTGATCGCCATCTCCAAAGCACCGTCATGATCACCATCGTCACCGGCTTGACACCTTGATCTCCATCGAAGCATCATTGTCGTCTCGACAACTATTGCTTCTACAACTATCGCTACCGCTTAGTGATAAAGTAAATCAATTACATGGCGAATGCATTTCATACAATAAAGCAACAACCATATGGCTCCTGCCAGTTGCCGATAACTGTGTTACAAAACATGATCATCTCATACAATAAAATTTAGCATCATGTCTTGATCATATCACATCACAACATGCCCTACAAAAACAAGTTAGACGTCCTCTACTTTGTTGTTGCAAGTTTTACGTGGCTGCTACGGGCTAAGCAAGAACCGTTCTTACCTACACATCAAAAACCACAACGCGGTATAGTGATTGCTTTTTGATCTTCAGAAAGAACCCTGTTCATTGAATTCGATTCAACTAAAGCTGGAGAAACAGACACCCACTAGCCACCTGTGTGCGAAGCACGTCGGTAGAACCAGTCTCGCGTAAGTGTACGCGTAATGTCGGTCTGGGCCACTTCATCCAACAATGCCGCTGAATCAAGAATCAACTAGTGACGACAAGCAATATTTATATACCCACGCCCACAACTCCTTTGTGTTCTACTCGTGCATATAACATCTACGCATAAACCTGGCTCGGATGCCACTGTTGGGGAATGCGGTAATTTCAAAAAAAATTCCTACACACACTCAAGATCATGGTGATGCATAGCAACGAGAGGGGAGAGTATCGTCTACGTACCCTCATAGACCGTAAGCGGAAGCGTTATGACAACGCAGTTGATGTAGTCGTACGTCTTCATCATCAACCGATCTAGCACCAAAGGTACGACACCTCCGCGATCTGCACACGTTTGGCTCGGTGACGTCCTGCAAACTCACGATCCAGTAGAGCTTCGAGGGAGAGCTTCGTCAGCACGACGGTGTGATGACGGTGATGATGTTGCTACCGGAACAGGGCTTCGCCTAAGCACCGCTACGATATAACCGAGGTGGATTATAGTGGAGGGGGCACCGCACACAGCTAAAAGATCAATGATCAACTTGTGTGTCTATGGGGTGACCCCTCCCCCATATATAAAGGAGTGGAGGAGGGTGAGGGAGTCCTGGACTAAGGGGTCCTCGGGTGTCCGACCTGTTATCCATGGGCCGGACTGATGGGCTGTGAAGACATGAATGCCGAAGACTGCACCGTGTCCGGATTAGACTCTACTTGGCGTGGAAGGCAAGCTTGGTAACCGGAGATTCATTTTTATGTAACCGACTCCATGTAAACCCTAGATCCCCTTGGTGTCTATATAAACAGAAGGGGATAGTCCGGAAAGGATACCACATATACTCATTACCATAGGATAGACTTCTAGGGTTTAGTCATTATGATCTCGTGGTAGATCAACTCTTGTAATACTCATATTCATCAAGATCAATCAAGCAGGAAGTAGGGTATTACCTCCATAGAGAGGGCCCGAACTTGGGTAAACATCATGTCCCCTGTGTCCTGTTACCATCGATCCTAGACACACAGTTCGGGACCCCCTACCCGAGATCCGCCGGTTTTGACACCGACATTGGTGCTTTCATTGAGAGTTCCACTGTGTCATCGACAAAAGGTTCGATGGCCCCCTCAATCGTCAATAATGACGCTGTCCGAGGAGGAACCTTCCTTCCCGGACAGATCCTCGTATTCGGCGGCTTCGTAGTGCGGGCCAACTCGCTTGGCCATCTGGAGCATATCGATAGCTACGCCCCCGGCCATCAGGTCGGATTCGGAAGCTTGAACTACGCCGCGGATATCCGTGGAGATTTGATCTTCGAGGGACTTGAGCCCACGGCGATCGCTCCCCCTCATCCCGACGAACGAGACTTAAATCTATCATCGGATCACACCCAGGAGATGATTCTTGCGGTTGCAATGGCCTTAGAGCCAAAGCAGATCGAGCCATCCGAGGCCTCAGAGTCCGCGGCGTTGGAGCCGCACGTGGACGTGACGCCCTGCGATATTCACTTTAACGGAACTGTGGGCTCATCTCCGGCTATAAGTTCAGGACTGTGTACACCCGCGGACACCGAGCTAGATCGGTTATCGATCTTCGAGTTCAGCGCCACTGACGTGTTCCAACACTCGCCTTTGGGTGACTTACTAAAATCTTTAAAGAATTTGTCCTTGGAAAGGGACTCATAGCCAAACTATGTCCGGTTCGAGCTCGAGACGGATGATGAGGAATTTCGCTTCCCACCCGCCACCCACTTCATAGCCACCGTCGATGACTTAACCGACGTGCTTGACTATGGCTACGAAGACATCGACGGTATGGACGACGATGCCGACAAGGAGCAAGGCCAAGACCAGCCATTCACTAGATGATGGACGGCCACCTCTTCATACGACGTGTACATGGTTGATACACCTAAAGGATCTGGCGATGACAAAGAAGAGCCGGATATGAACAAAACCTCCGAGACACAGTCCAAGCGCAGGCGGCCCAAACACCGCTCTAAGCACCGCCTCTCAAAGGACGACGACACTGGCACCGGAGAAAATAGTACTCTGGGCAACGCCTAAAACAATGATGGCCCCGTCGGGGCTACATCTGAACAGGACCACGACAGCAGGCAAAACAACCCTGACGAACAGGCCATAGAAGATGACCCGGAGGATGATAGTTACAATTGAAGGAAATATGCCCTAGAGGCAATAATAAAGTTATTATTTATTTCCTTATATCATGATAAATGTTTATTATTCATGCTAGAATTGTATTAATCGGAAACATAATACATGTGTGAATACATAGACAAACAGAGTGTCACTAGTGTGCCTCTACTTGACTAGCTCGTTAATCAAAGATGGTTATGTTTCCTAACCATGGACAAAGAGTTGTTATTTGATTAACGGGATCACATCATTAGGTGAATGATCTGATTGACATGACCCATTCCATTAGCTTAGCACCCGATCGTTTAGTATGTTGCTATTGCTTTCTTCATGACTTATACATGTTCCTATGACTATGAGATTATGCAACTCCCGTTTGCCGGAGGAACACTTTGTGTGCTACCAAACGTCACAACGTAAATGGGCGATTATAAAGGTGCTCTACAGGTGTCTCCAAAGGTACATGTTGGGTTGGCGTATTTCGAGATTAGGATTTGTCACTCCGATTGTCGGAGAGGTATCTCTGGGCCCTCTCGGTAATACACATCACATAAGCCTTGCAAGAATTGCAACTAATGAGTTAGTTGTGAGATGATGTATTATGGAACGAGTAAAGAGACTTGCCGGTAATGAGATTGAACTAGGTATGGGATACCGACGATCGAATCTCGGGCAAGTAACATACGGATGACAAAGGGAACAACGTATGTTGTTATGCGGTCTGACCGATAAAAGATCTTCGTAGAATATGTAGGAGCCAATATGAGCATCCAGGTTCCGCTATTGGTTATTGACCGGAGACGTGTCTCGGTCATGTCTACATTGTTCTCGAACCTGTAGGGTCCGCACGCTTAAGGTTTCGATGACAGTTATATTATGAGTTTATGAGTTTTGATGTACCGAAGTTAGTTCGGAGTCCCGGATGTGATCACGGACATAACGAGGAGTCTCGAAATGGTCGAGACATAAAGATTGATATATTGGACGGCTATATTCGGACACCGAAAGTGTTCCGGGGAAGTTTCGGATAAAACCGGAGCACCGGGGGGTTACCGGAACCCCCCCGGGGGGTTAATGGGCCTCATGGGCCTAAAGTGGAGAAGAGGAGGGGCTGCCAGGGCAGGCCGCGCGCCCCCTCTCCCCCTAGTCCAAATTGGACAAGGAGGGAGGGGCGGCGCCCCCCTTTTTCCTTCTCTCCTTCCCCCTCTCCTACTTGGACAAGGAAAGGGAGGGGAGTCCTACTCCCGGTAGGAGTAGGACTCCTCCTGCGCGCCTCCTACTAGGGCCGGCCGCACCCCCCCTTGGATCCTTTATATACGGAGGCAAGGGGCACCCCTAGACACACAAGTTGATCCACGTGATCATATTCTTAGCCGTGTGCGGTGCCCCCTTCCACCATAATCCTCGATAATATTGTAGCGATGCTTAGGCGAAGCCCTGCGATGATAGTACATCAAGATCATCACCACGCCGTCGTGCTGACGGAACTCTTCCCCGACACTTTGCTGGATCGGAGTCCGGGGATCGTCATCGAGCTGAACGTGTGCTAGAACTCGGAGGTGCCGTAGTTTCGGTGCTTGATCGGTCGGGCCGTGAAGACGTACGACTACATCAACCAAGTTATCGCTTCCGTTGTCGATCTACAAGGGTACATAGATCACACTCTCCCCCTCTCGTTGCTATGCATCACCATGATCTTGCGTGTGCGTAGGAATTTTTTTGAAATTACTACGAAACCCAACAGTGGCATCCGAGCCTAGGTTTTATATGTTGATGTTATATGCACGAGTAGAACACAAGTGAGTTGTGGGTGATATAAGTCATACTGCTTACCAGCATGTCATACTTTGGTTCGGCGGTATTGTTGGACGAAGCGGCCCGGACCGACATTACGTGTACGCTTACGCGAGACCGGTTCTCCCGACGTGCTTTGCACATAGGTGGCTTGCGGGTGACAGTTTCTCCAACTTTAGTTGAACCGAGTGTGGCTACGCCCGGTCCTTGCGAAGGTTAAAACAACACCAACTTGACAAACTATCGTTGTGGTTTTGATGCGTAGGTAAGATTGGTTCTTGCTTAAGCCCGTAGCAGCCATGTAAAACTTGCAACAACAAAGTAGAGGACGTCTAACTTGTTTTTGCAGGGCATGTTGTGATGTGATATGGTCACTGTAATGCTTTACTTTATCACTAAGCGGTAGCGATAGTCATGGAAGCATAATATTGGCGAGACGACAACGATGCTACGATGGAGATCAAGGTGTCGCGCCGATGACGATGGTGATCACGACGGTGCGTCGAAGATGGAGATCACAAGCACAAGATGATGATGGCCATATCATATCACTTATATTGATTGCATGTGATGTTTATCTTTTATGCATCTTATCTTGCTTAGATTGATGGTAGCATTATAAGATGACCTCTCACTAATTATCCAGAAGTGTTCTCCCTGAGTATGCACGTTGCGAAAGTTCTTTGTGCTGAGACACCACGTGATGATCGGGTGTGATAGGCTCTACGTTCAAATACAACGGGTGCAAAACAGTTGCACACGTGGAATACTCAGGTTATACTTGACGAGCCAAGCATATACAGATATGGCCTCGGAACACGGAGACCGAAAGGTCGAGCGTGAATCATATAGTAGATATGATCAACATAGTGATGTTCACCAATGAAACTACTCCATCTCACGTGATGATCGGACATGGTTTAGTCGATTTGGATCACGTAATCACTTAGAGGATTAGAGGGATGTCTATCTAAGTGGGAGTGCTTAAGTAATATGATTAATTGAACTTAAATTTATCATGAACTTAGTCCTGGTAGTATTTTGCAAATTATGTTGTAGATCAATAGCTCGCGTTGTTGCTTCCCTGTGTTTATTTTTATATGTTCCTAGAGAAAATTGTGTTGAAAGATGTTAGTAGCAATGATGCAGATTGGATCCGTGGTCTGAGGTTTATCCTCATTTTTGCACAGAAGAATTATGTCCTTGATGCACCGCTAGGTGATGGACCTATTGCAGGAGCAGATGCAGACGTTATGAACGTTTGGCTAGCTCAATATGATGACTACTTGATAGTTTAGTGCACCATGCTTAATGGCTTAGAATTGGGACTTCAAAGACGTTTTGAACGTCATGGAGCATATGAGATGTTCCAGGAGTTGAAGTTAATATTTCAAGCAAATACCTGAGTTGAGAGATATGAAGTCTCCAACAAGTTCTATAGCTAAAAGATGGAGGAGAATCGCTCAACTAGTGAGCATGTGCCCAGATTGTCTGAGTACTACAATCGCTTGAATCAAGTGGGAGTTAATCTTCCAGATAAGATAGTGATTGACAGAATTCTCTAGTCACCATCACCAAGTTAGTAGAACTTTGTGATGAACTATGATATGCAAGGGATAACGGAAACGATTCCCAAGCTCTTCGTAATGCGGAAATTGACGAAGGTAGAAATCGAGAAAAACATCAAGTGTTGATGGTAGACAAGACCACTAGTTTCAAGAAAAGGGCAGAGGGAAGAAGGGGAACTTCAAGAAGAACAGCAAGCAAGTTGCTGCTCAAGTGAAGAAGCCCAAGTCTGGTCCTAAGCCTGAGACTAAGTGTTTCTACTGCAAAGGGACTGGTCACTGGAAGCGGAACTACCCCAAGTGATTGGCAGATAAGAAGGATGGCAAAGTGAACATAAGTATATTTGATATACATGTTATTGATGTGTACTTTACTAGTGTTTATAGCAACCCCTCAGTATTTGATACTAGTTCAGTTGCTAAGATTAGTAACTCGAAACGGGAGTTGCAGAATAAACAGAGACTAGTTAAGGGTGAAGTGACGATGTGTGTTGGAAGTGGTTCCAAGATTGATATGATCATCATTGCACACTCCCTATACTTTCGAGATTAGTGTTGAACCTGAATAAGTGTTATTTGGTGTTTGCGTTAAGCATGAATATGATTTGATCATGTTTATTGTAATACGGTTATTCATTTAAGTAAAAGAATAAATTGTTGTTCTGTTTACATGAATAAAACCTTATATGGTTACACACCCAATGAAAATAGTTCGTTGGATCTCGATCGTAGTGATACACATAATCATAATATTGAAACCAAAAAGATGCAAAGTTAATAATGATAGTGCAACTTATTTGTAGCACTGCCGTTTAGGTCATATTGGTGTAAAGCGCATGAAGAAACTCCATGCTGATGGGATTTTGGAATCACTTGATTATGAATCACTTGATGCTTGCGAACCATGCCTCATGGGCAAGATGACTAAGACTCCGTTCTCCGGAGCGAGCAACTGACTTATTGGAAATAATACATACTGATGTATGCGGTCCGATGAGTGTTAAGGCTCACGGCAAGTATCGTTATTTTCTGAACTTCACAGATGATTTGAGCAGATATGGGTATATCTACTTGATGAAACATAAGTCTGAAACATTTGAAAAGTTCAAAGAATTTCAGAGTGAACTGGAAAATCATCGTGACAAGAAAATAAAGTTTCTACGATCTGATCACAGAGACAAATATTTGAGTTACGAGTTTGGTCTTCAATTAAAACAATGTGGAATAGTTTCACAAACTCATGCCACATGGAACACCACAGCATAATGGTGTGTCCGAACGTCATAACCGTACTTTATTGGATATAGTGCAATCTATGATGTCTCTTACCGATCTACCACTATCGTTTTGGGGTTATGCATTAGAGACAGCTGCATTCACGTTAAAAGGGCACCATCTAAATCTGTTGAGACGACACCGTATGAACTGTGGTTTGGCAAGAAACCAAAGTTGTCGTTTCTTAAAGTTTGGGGTTGCAATGCTTATGTGAAAAAGTTTCATCCTGATATGCTCAAACCCAAATCGGAAAAGTGTGTCTTCATAGGATACCCAAAAAGTTACTGTTGGGTACACCTTCTATCACAGATCCAAAGGCAAGACATTCGTTGCTAAGAATGGATCCTTTCTAGAGAAGGAGGTTCTCTCGAAAGAAGTGAGTGGGAGGAAAGTAGAACTTGATAAGGTAATTGTACCTTCTCCCTTATTGGAAAGTAGTTCATCACAGAAATCTGTTCCCGTGACTACTACACCAATTAGTGAGGAAGCTAATGATGATGATCATGTAACTTCAGATCAAGTTACTACCGAATCTCGTAGGTAAACCAGAGTGAGATCTGCACCAGAGTGGTACGGTAATCCTATTCTGGAGGTCATGCTACTTGACCATGATGAACCTACGAACTATGAAGAAGCGATGGTGAGCCCAGATTCTGCAAAATGGCTTGAGGCCATGAAATCTGAGATGGGATCCATGTATGAGAACAAATTATGGACTTTGGTTGACTTGCCCGATGATCGGCAAGCAATTGAGAATAAATGGATCTTCAAGAGGAAGACGGACGCTGATAGTAGTGTTACTATCTACAAAGCTAGAATTGTCGCAAAAGGTTTTCGACAAGTTCAAGGTGTTGACTACGATGAGAGTTTCTCACTCGTATCTATGCTTAAGTTTGTCCAAATCATGTTAGCAATTGCCGCGTTTTATGAAATCTGGCAAATGGATAAACAAAACTGCATTCCTTAATGGATTTACTAAAGAAGAGTTGTATATGATGCAACCAGAAGGTTTTGTCAATCCGAAAGGTGCTAACAAAATGTGCAAGCTCCAGCGATCCATCTGTGGACTGGTGCAAGCATCTCGGAGTTGGAATATACGCTTTGATGAGTTGATCAAAGCATATAGTTTTATACAGACTTGTGGTGAAGCCTGTATTTACAAGAAAGTGAGTGGGAGCACTACAGCATTTCTGATAAGTATATGTGAATGACATATTGTTGATCGGAAATAATGTAGAATTATTCTGTAAAGCATAAAGGAGTGTTTGAAAGGAGTTTTTCAAAGAAAGACTTCGGTGAAGCTGCTTACATATTGAGTATCAAGATCTATAGAGATAGATCAAGACGCTTGATAAGTTTTTTCAATGAGTACATACCTTGACAAGATTTTGAAGTAGTTCAAAATAGAATAATCAAAGAAAGAGTTCTTGTGTGTGTTACAAGGTGTGAAATTGAGTAAGACTCAAAACCCGACCACGACAGAAGATAGAAAGAGAATGAAAGTCATTCCCTATGCCTCAGCCATAGGTTCTATAAAGTATGCCATGCTATGTACCAGATCTATTGTATACCCTACACTGATTTTGGCAAGGTAGTACAATAGTGATCTAGGAGTAGATCACTGGACAGCAGTCAAAATTATCCTTAGTGGAATAAGGATATGTTTCTCGATTATGGAGGTGACAAAAAGGTTCGTCGTAAAGGGCTGTGTCGATGCAAGTTTTGACACTAATCCAGATGACTCTAAGTCTCAATCTGGATACATATTGAAAGTGGGAGCAATTAGCTAGATTAGCTCTGTGCAGAGCATTGTTGACATAGAAATTTGCGAAATACATACAGATCTGAATGTGGCAGACCCGTTGACTAAATTTCTCTCACAAGCAAAACATGATCACACCTTAGTACTCTTTGGGTGTTAATCACATAGCGATGTGAACTAGATTACTGAATCTAGTAAACCCTTTGGGTGTTGGTCACATGAAGATGTGAACCAATCACATAAAGATGTGAACTATTAGTGTTAAATCACATGGTGATGTGAACTAGATTATTGACTCTAGTGCAAGTGGGAGACTGAAGGAAATATGCCCTAGAGGCAATAATAAAGTTATTATTTATTTCCTTATATCATGATAAATGTTTATTATTCATGCTAGAATTGTATTAACCGGAAACATAATACATGTGTGAATACATAGAAAAACAGAGTGTCACTAGTATGCCTCTACTTGACTAGCTCGTTAATCAAAGATGGTTATGTTTCCTAACCATGAACAAAGTGTTGTTATTTGATTAACGGGATCACATCATTAGGTGAATGATCTGATTGACATGACCCATTCCATTAGCTTAGCACCCGATCGTTTAGTATGTTGCTATTGCTTTCTTCATGACTTATACATGTTCCTATGACTATGAGATTATGCAACTCCCGTTTGCCGGAGGAATGCTTTGTGTGCTACCAAACATCACAACATAAATGGGTGATTATAAAGGTGCTCTACAGGTGTCTCCAAAGGTACATGTTGGGTTGGCGTATTTCGAGATTAGGATTTGTCACTCCGATTGTCGGAGAGGTATCTCTGGGCCCTCTCGGTAATACACGTCACATAAGCCTTGCAAGCATTGCAACTAATGAGTTAGTTGTGAGATGATGTATTACGGAACGAGTAAAGAGACTTGCCGGTAACGAGATTGAACTAGGTATGGGATACCGACGATCAAATCTCGGGCAAGTAACATACCGATGACAAAGGGAACAGCTTATGTTGTTATGCGGTCTGACCGATAAAAGATCTTTGTAGAATATGTAGGAGCCAATATGAGCATCCAGGTTGCGCTATTGGTTATTGACCAAAGACGTGTCTCGGTCATGTCTACATTGTTCTCGAACCCGTAGGGTCCGCACGCTTAAGGTTTCGATGACAGTTATATTATGAGTTTATGAGTTTTGATGCACCGAAGTTAGTTCGGAGTCCCGGATGTGATCACGGACATAACGAGGAGTCTCGAAATGGTCGAGACATAAAGATTGATATATTGGACGGCTATATTCGGACACCGGAAGTGTTCCGGGGAAGTTTCGGA